>NW_026869855.1:3565293-3866676 GCF_018135715.1 Danaus plexippus
AAATCTCAACGAACGTGGAATATTCATGACAGGGAACTATCTCTGCATATGTAAGCTTGATCAGGCTGGTCTATATTTTAAAATATAGAAACGAAAATTACTCAAAATCACTAAAAAAAAATATAAAGAATAATTGATGTTAATTAAGATACACCGTCATGAAAATTAAGTTAACTATTTTAGGTTAAAATATTTTTTGATCTATTTTTATAACCAATGCCTTGTTCAAGTAGTTTTACTACTTGCAATGTTAAATTCTCTACGATGGTTCAAGGGTTCAAACCTAGACAGAAAAATTAAACGAGGATGTATATTAACATAATAATTTAAAAGTTAAGTCGATCATATATAAGTAATGTTGCAAATAATTCAACGATATTGAATCCATCAAAATGTTACGGCTATAGTTGCAACCACTTTTACACATTAAGTTCTGTTATAAACAAAAATTTGAAAATAGAATAAAGTTGTTTCCCAACACAAAAAGATATACTGAAAGCTATTGCTTTAGTGACTAGACAGCTACTTGGGTACCCACTCGGCTACAAATGTAAAATTCCTTTATACTGTTAGTACTCATGTGGAAACCCTCTTATTGCTTTAATATAAGCTTTTAAAAACGATTTATTTGCTGTCGATTTTAAAATGTTGCAAAAGTATGTAAAATTATAATATTATGATGTTATAGCACAAATTGGCTTATAAGAGGTTTCAGAAACATTAGGAAGCACCCCTCAATTTTTATATTTTATCTTTTACGTGGTATAACTATCGGCTTTAACCTGAATCATATATTTTTGTAAGGAATTTAAATAAAGGTCAATTTCGTTACCGTTATAATAATTAAAAAAAAAATCCCAAAAAATTTGCTTCTCAAATATATTGCGCTATTTCATCTATTATCGAGGGAAATTGCCTAAAAGCCTTAAGTCATTTAATCTTTAGAGGTTTAGAGATAAGTGCTGGGAAAGCTATACTTAAAATATAACGTAATTATACAAGAGCCGATCTTTTAAAAAGACAAAGTTGTTTATACAGAGAAAAAATATATTATAATTAAGAACTATTAAATTATTATTGGTAATAACTTGTTTTGTAACATACATTAGATACTTATATATAAAATTGTATAAACTTTCAAATTACGAGAGCGATAGATTGTTAATTTTGTACATTGTAAACTAAAATGATTGTGTGTCAGTAAACAGATTCCGTGGGTATAAGTTTATATTAAAATTAATATTTTACACAAAAAAAAAAATATTATTTCCCTTGAAATACGCCAAGCCGCATATTTTCACAATAAGTATAACACTTCAGAATATAGTTTATTTTAAAAAATACATACATAAATCTAAAACAAAATAATAGTATCAAAGATATTATACTTGAAATGAAAGTTAAGTTATTTATCTTAATTAATTAATCCACGTCCATAACATTATTAATGAATTCTCTTGGGTTTTCATAAATATGTTTCATGACGCCATTTTTCATTATTTGTACGTTTCAGCTTAATGAATATACAAGTTTTATTTCTTCTTCACTATAATTCTTCAACGTAATCATTTCGTAGCCCAAAGAACTTCTAAACTGACTATTTGTTTTCATCATTAAATTTATGAATAATTCGATCAAAAGATAGTTTTTTTTTTTTAATTTTTGGATAATATCTGCAGCGCAATTCTGATTCGTGATATGACACAATTCAGATTCGTTAAAAATAAATATTTCTTTTTTGTCCTGATTTTATGAAGAATGTTATTCAGACATTAACTCAAAGGGACTTTTTTTTCTAATTTAGACACTTATATTGTTGTATTAATTTAATTTTAGCAACCTGGAAACGAAGGGATTAATGAATTTAAATTTTTTAATTACTGGTCAGTAGTTACGTTGTAAATGAAAGCTCCAAAATGAAGGCTCCAAATAATATTACAAACCTTTCTAAATATTAAGATTCGAAATATAAATTTTATAAGAGATTTATGGACTTAAATACTGTGAAAGCTTTTTAAGAGCTGCTTTTCTCTTATTTGTAAAAAAAACTTATTTCTCCTTTAATGTAAAACATACTTTGTTTTCTGATTAATGATTGTTATTTAGCAAACAAAATACTATGACTCTTTAATGGATTCTGCTTGATAGTATAGTTCTGAACTAAAGACACTCAGTAAGAAGAACAAAAAAGTATTAATTTATTGAATATATCTTATAAGAGGTACATCAACTTAATAATATGATAGTATTGTCTCATATACCCACAACAAAAGTGACGTAGTAAAATTGTTTGAAAATTTTTCTTCTCACACTAAGGATCGCTAATCTCTTTAAGTCTTACTAATTATAATCAAACTTAACTGTTTGGTTCCTGGGGTTAACTTTCAACGGACACCTTAACGTAACGTTAATGTTTATTTCTTTAAAAATATTCTAATTTTGAAAAAAGTAATAATTACGTTGTTACATCTGTTTTATTTGTATAAATAGAATTGTATCTTAAGGCTTGTAATGATTTAGGAACGAACAAAGAATTCAAGAACATACTCATAGGAAACGAAATTCTTAAAATTTATAACAACTATATAAATGTATAACCTTACCTATATAACAAAAGAAAATAACGATAAAGGCACAAAGCGCTCAAAAACCTTGACTGTGAGTAATAACAAACATTATGATCAATACGAATTTCCTTTCTTTGTTGTTAACCAAATACGACATTATACATCTATCCACAATTGGCAATTAATTACTTAAACAAACTCAGGGAAAATAATATGTCTCTGAGTAAACATCCATTGTTCAAATGAAGTAAGAATTAAGTAGATCAATATAAAAGGAAAAAATATAGGTAAGAAAGAGAGTATAAAATGTAGGGAGTTAAGCATCTCAACGAACAGAAATGTTTTTTATACTTGCATATTGTCAGTTATTAATGTAAAATATTGTCCCATACTATAGTCCACATATTACGGCAGTAGAAACTTAAATACCATGTTTTTTGCTACCAGTCCTAAGAGCTACGTGACTTCATAATATATTATTAATGAGTGTCCCTGTGTTCATAAGTCTAAACTTACATATCAGTTATATTAACAAAGAACCTTTTGTATTTTTATAATGTATTGCTCCTTTTTTTCTAAACTTATTAGTTTTCTACTTAAAACCAACATACAACTGATTAAGTATGAATTCTTATGAATAAAGTAAATATAAAATGCCTTTGTAATTAGTGTTGAGTGACGGATAATGAAGTCAGTACCACCGTGAAGGTCGGAAACTGGTCCCAAATAAAGCTTGTAGGGCTTTAAATATTCATGGAAGGTCTCTGTGCATATGTGATGTGCATCATTTTATCGTTACATTTACACGAACGTTTATTGTTTTTCTATATGAACATATATTTTTAAGAATTGGAAGATATATATATTATTCATTAAGTAAATTTGTTTTTTTCAGCATCACTACACCGTTAGAATCTTTAGGTAATCGTTATTCATTTTTATGGTAAGTACAAATTTACGGACCACTGGTTCACTGCTTATAACATCAATAGATCAAGTGGAAATTAATTTCTAATTTCTGATTGGTTACAATAAATCCTTAATAAAATTGTATATATATATTTTATTAACCATTCGTTTAAGCATGGCTGGGCTATTATTGTTGGGAAAATCTGTAATGCTCGGAACTCGATTGGGTTATTACAAAAGTTGTTGACAAAAAGCAGTTCTAGAAATAAATTAATTCAACTTTTTCAGATATTACTTTATTATTTATAAGCGTAAAACAGCACCACCTTTGTTTAAGCAATAAAAGTGTTATATTGACATGCTTCCAGAATGTTACAGTAAATATTATAAATAAATGTTCCAAAAACGGATGTCAATAACGCTTAGGGTTTCAACATTTATAAATGAATGGTATTTTAATTATCTAACGTATCTATATAAAACTCTTCCGTGACTGAGCGACTGACTGACTGACTGACATACAAAGCACAGACGAAACTACTGGGCGGAGAGAGCTGAAATTTGATATGTATGTTTTTAGCGGGAGTAGGCAGAATATTTGGTAATGCCTCCCAAGGGGTAGAAAAGGGGGTTAAATTGAATTAGTTTATTTCTTAATGGATTCACTTAAAACTTCATATGTAGGTTCTACCAGTGAAGCAAGCGAGCATTTAGAGAGAATTTTTAAAAATGTCTTTAAGGGCGAGGAAAGGGGTGTAAATTGTTTTTTTTTTATTTCTTAATAGATTTTCTCAAAATTTATGTGTGTAGGTTCAACCAGTGAAGTAAGTAAGCATTAAGAGAGGATTTTTGAAAATTAAACCCCCAGTGGGAGGAAATGTACATTTTCTAGAGATATTCTTTAACAAACATAAAGACAGTTTAACTATAGAACAAACACTAGCATACGATACAATTATGAATAGTATAAACACAAATGCAGAACAACTTTACTTATAGTGATAGTTCGTTAGTGAGCTCGTAATACTTGTTGACCTTGATGACATGGTCTTTGGGGATGTTGGTTACCCAAGGAACCTTGAGCTCTATAATGACAACGACCCTTGAAATTCGCGAATATGAAAATATGTCCGGTCTGGACGCCGTCGCGCAAATGTCCTCTGGGATTTTATATTGCTTCTCATACGTATCCATTATTATAGTCGTAGACTTTGTAGCCCTAGTGCCTTTTCTCACAAAACCTATTGATTGCTGGTTTGTGGTTATTTCAACACCTTTATGACGCGTGTATCTAACTTTGACAAAAGGATTTTATTAAAATCATAGACGAGGAAAGACAATTGATATTAGATAATTATCGTAGATCCAACCTTTTTTGACGTTACTAATCTTGTTACGAACGTTCAAAAAGCTGTCTACTATTCTTTGTAAGGATGGAGTACGATCTATATTATCTATCTTACCACTGAGAAATTTAAAAGGAGCATTTTCCGCAACCGTAGAAACGTATTGACGGCCTAACGATAATCCCGGATCGTATGAGGTATAATTTTGTATTTCGCCTACCAAGACATTTATTTGGTTTTGTCCTCAATCCATCCGTCCACTCACAGAATGTATCCACTTCATCCAATAGAACTTGACAGTGTTTGGGGTTACGTGTCAGTATTGCGAGATCGTCAGCGAAGGCTAAGATGGATTCTGTGTATTTATTATTGCACTTGAACCAATACCTCCATTTTTTCTCGTTGCTTATTAGTTTATCTACTAAAATATTAATTACAATATTAAATATTGTTGGAGATAAACAACAGCCTTGAAATAGTCCTACATTGTAACACAAAGTTTTTGAAACGCCTCTTTACTTAGATAGTATAGAAAACTTTTATTTTGAGTAATATTACGCGATCATATCACTAACCAGTGTTGGAAAGTTATACCATTTTAGCGCGAATAGCATTAATTCATGTTACTTGACATATTCACAAGAATTTGATACGATAAAAGACGAAAGCTCAGTATTTCTTCAATAGTAATCACACCGAAAGAGTCGTACAACCGAATATATACGAATGAAATAACATATACATAGTTTAACCTAAATAAAATTGAATTTGATTTTGATATAAAGTGTATGTTCAAAAATATTTCTTTTGTGCCCCATCAATAGTTTTATTCATTTTATTACTCAATTTTCAGATTAAAAAGAATTCGTCCAGAACCATCTTATTAGTAGTTATCTTTGCAACACTCTGGAGTATCGGATGTTTTAAACATTTAATTTGGATTGGGTGACGATGGTTATATTAAATTTTTATAATATTATCAACAACCAAATAGGTAATGTCCCTTAATGTTTAATTCATATAGATACCATTTCACTTAATTCCAAATTACTTATTTATTAAGTTGTTATATGGTGAGAATATGTCGAAGCACGTTTTATTTGACTTTAGTTTTAATTTTAAAGACAATGTTTTATGTATTTGTCACAAACGGGTGGCTCTTTTTCTCTTAAATCCAACCAACCAGTCTTGTAGTTCGATTTTAAATTATTAACGTGTAATGATTTATTACTTTTATAATTGCTTCTGTTTATATTGTGTTCTCAGTAAAATTCTTAGTAACACATTGAAAAAATAAATTTCCATAGCCAATAATGCCGTCAAGTGGAAACGATAATATATTTCAAAGTAACATTATATAATTATTCCAATAAAACTGGAAAACCGTTAAACAAATGCTGTAGAATGTTGAATATTCATGATTAAACTCTCTGAGTAAGCGGAACGGCTGAAATATTTCATTTTACTTAGTATAACATTTTTTTTAATGTAAATCGTCGATTTTGTTCGACGTTAACGTTACAATATATATACTAGTCGGTCTCATATGACATGACATGGCCTGAAATAGTTCGTATAGAAGCATCGACATGAAATGCTTAGTTTTATTTTTTCAGGCATTTGAATATCGACGGTCGAGTATTTTTTCAAAATGTCGAAAACTGAGTATCGAAGGTTTATTACTTACCCAAATAAAAGAACGATTGTATGATGTGTATAAGGAGTCTGCCTCTTCCTATAGTGCTGTGAAAACCTGGGAAAGAGTTTCGTCTTGGGAAAGAAACAGTAAAAGACATTGGCCACGACGGTCGAACTGTGGAAATGCTCACTCTGGAAAAGATTGTTCCTATCGAAGAGGAGGTCTGAGTGATCACCGTTTGAAGATTAGAGAAATTCCAACTAGGCTCTCAAAAAGTACCATTCATCGTATGATCGATGGACATGAAAAGAATGAGTGCAAGATGGGTTTCGAAATTCTTTCAGCGGTACAGAAACAGGAAAGTTTGTGCTGTGCCTCGGAATTTTTGGATCTTTGTGGAGAAAATTCCAAGAATGTGATCTAGCGACTGGTGATGAAACTATAATCTTGTATTATGATCCACAAAGAAAGCGCGAGTCAATGGAGTAGCGTTCTAAGAAGGCAATGGAATGGCGTTCCAAAGCCCACTAGAAAGGCAAAAGTACAACAATCGACTGAAAAACTAATGTGCAAAATCTTTTGGGATTTTCAAGCTATTTCGATGGTGGATTTTCCATAACGTAATACAGTCGTGAACACCGAATATTGTGCTTCTTTACTATATATATTACGAGACAAGATAAAGGAAAAACGGAGAGGCATGTTGTCGAAAGGTTATGTGTTATGTTAATGTTCCATGACAACGCCCCTATTTATATCGCAGGCGTTTCGAAAGATGCTGCTCGCAGAAGTTGAGTATCCATCTTACAGTCCAAACATGGCAGCGTCCGACTATTATTTACTTCCAAAATTAAAGTGGGAATTAAGAGGAAGAAAATTCTCAAGCGATGAAAGTTAGAGACGGCTGTCTCCGGTCATTTTGAGGGTAAAAATAGTGATTTTTTATTTGAAGGTTTAGAGATGTTCATTCATAGATGTTAGAAGTGTGTTAGTATTCTTGGTAATTGGCTATATTGAAAAATAAAATAGGTTTCGTTTCATTTCATTCACTAGTTCAAAATAAGATCAATTTATTATAATATAAATAAGTATCGACTTAAGATATTGTTATACTACATCTTTCTGCATTGTGCAGAAATTCTAAGTTCTTATATACTCTCTATGTTATAGAAAATTAAATTTCAACAAATTATAGTTACTAAAAACATTTTATGAAATATTTTTTTCAAAAAACCTAGTAGTCGATTTTCATTTGTAAACTAAAAGATATTCTTGATAGACGACGAAATATTTGGATTGTAGAACATACAGTAATGAAGCGTCACGTTTACTACTGATGAAACAGTTAAAGATAACATAATAATGTTTTTTGGTGATATATATTTTGTTAAACATATAAAACAGGATACTCGGGTGGAGTTTAATTTAATCACAGAGAATAAGTGAACAAAAAGTTTTAAATAGGATTTTCCAAAGCCGAAATTATTGAGACAAAACCTAGCTGTTTGTTTTATTCCACCTTCAGGGAAACTTTATAGTTAGAGGACTAAAATTTTGATTTCTCGGAATAAATTTCATTGTTTAAAATTGTTGTTGGCAAAATATTCTAAAAATCATTGTTTTGTTATATATAGTAAACATTTATCTTTTACAGATTATTTTTTTATATTTTTTTGGACAACATACAAGGTCTTTGTAACCCTGGAGCCGATTACTTTCTCCCATAATAAGAGTAGTGTCCCTCCATTCACCATATCCAACATTTACTGTTCACTACAATCTTTATCGAACCCAGTAAACGTTTTTTCTGTTACACCAAAGACAGTATTCTGCTCTGTAAGCCGGGTAGGGGTTATAACTAGTTCCTTATGCTTACCATTGTTTTCTACAATAAAGTCTTTGATTCCAATCTCTAGGCCTTATTGAAGCAAATATAATTTAATGTTATATTAAAATTAAGCGATCTTCGTAAATATCGGTGTGCCATCTGTCTGAACAACTGACAGCCAACCGTCAAAAAATCGTCAGTTATTTGAAACGTGCTCAGCAAAGAGTACTGCAAAAAAGTTTGAATGAAAATAAGTCCTTAAGGTATCTTAAACTTAAGTTTTTGGTCAATTTATTTTACTGATGTAAGAACCTTCGAAGAAGTACTATTTATGTAGTAAGCTGACCAGTGACCAGGAAATAGATGAGTATAAATTACTATATAATACATGTTTTACAAGTTCGTGTGTTTTTATATGATATGAGACTTAATACAGAAGGTTACAATCGAGCACAAGAGAGTTTAATCCCTAGTTCTATAATAAAACTTACCTGGATGAATTGTATAAATTATACTTTTACCATTATTATCTTGTGTGACACACTAGTATAGAAAACAGGATTTTGAAATAGTACGGGATAGTTAATTTATCCGTTTATTTTGATTTTAACTTTCTGATCATTGAAGGTAGAACAAAAGATTTGTTTTCCATGAAATGCTTTGTCAACAATATTTGCTCATTACCGAGTCCCTATCAATAACGTTTTGTTATCGGAATATAAGATGTATAAAATATAAACAAACAGGTTTAATTTACACTAATTTAAAATCTTTGTATATGTTTGTATTTGCAATTTGACAGATTTCCTAAACTCGCTTTACTATTTACTCGTTTACTATAATATATTTATATATACATGTATGGATGCTTCAGTTAGGTCTCACGCAATCTACGAGATTTATTCACAAATCCTCTTCAAAAGTCAAACGATGCGCCTGAAGTATCTATTTAATGTAAATCAACTATGGCACCCTTTTGTCATCAGGTGAATTTCGTCTGTCTGTCAGAACAATGTAGATAATTAAAATGAATATTCCACATTAATTAATCTTTGTAAATAATAAGCGAACTTCGGGAATAGATCACATCAAAGTAACTGTAAGCGTTTAGAATTTGTGACTTCGTGTAATTGAATTACCGAAAATGATTACGCAAGTTAAAAAAATGAATATGGATTAATATGGATAATGAATATGGATAATATGTATATTATATCAAATAAAATGACCGATTTAAGAGAAATGATAATAAATATATTAGCTTAGGATTTAATTTAAATTTTATTCATAGAAAAATAGTGCCAACACAATCATATATTTTGCATTAATATCTGTTATAAAACCATTTGATATTTAATTTCTATAGACGTATGTAATATTGAGATTGGATGGAATGATTTTTTTTTTTCAGAAAAGACGAAATTTCTAGTACGTATCGAAAACAATGTGTGTAAATATACGCAATAAAATAATGTTTTTAGATAGAAACCTAAATATACAACGTAACCGTGATCACTGTAAAGGAACCCAAACGTCGGGATCGTGTAGATTTAAAATAATAAAAATCGCGTAGCACCCGAAAACCTTACTCACATTAAAATCTGTACATTCTTAAATCTTAGATAAAATTAATATATATTTCTTTCGTTACAACACACCCGCAAATCTTAATTTGAAAAGCGTAATTCTGTTTGAAATGACATAACAGGTTTTCGTCGTTATTTTAAAATATTAGAATTCGGAAACTTATTGCGACAAAATTTTATCACATTTGCTTCGAATCCAAAGCCACTCCAAAAGTAAATCTTTTAAGTTCTATATACTAAATCTCCACACAAATAGATTATCCCGGAAGTCGCTCGGATTCTCATAATCCTATTTACCGAGAGTCCTCATATAGACTGTCGGGATTTTGCAAATACCCTTTAGTGTTCTCTTAATGTTCCTATTGTTTTTTCGTTTAATTTTAAACCTTAATATTTTCCGACCAAAGCTGGTTATATTTTGTAAATTACAGAAGCTTTTATAACACCCTATATATATATATATATATATATATATATATTAGAAATATGTTCTTGATACAGAATAAAATTATATTGGAAAAAATTTATATAAAATAAATAGTAATTTTAAAATACAATTCAATGTACACGTAAAGACATCCTATTTGTTTCTGTCTCAGAAAAAATCAATGGAATTTTTATTTTTTTTCATAAAAAAATACTTTGGCATTAAATAAGGATTAGGTACGTTTATTCAAGAAATAGTAAATTTTCCCTTCGCAGATATTTATGGAGTTTTAGAACTAGGTATTACTCAATAGCAACTCAAAGTGTATTCAAAAGATTTTAACAAGAAAAATTTTAATAGAAAATATTTTTTCTACTAATTATTGTTACACTTGACATCTATTATCTTAATCAATATTTTTTTGTATATAGATTGAACTGTTTTGCTTTCGTATAGAATTTATTGGAATTTATTCAAATGATTGGTTTCCTATTGGCTAGTGCTTTTACCATTATTAAATTTCCAATATCAATAGATCTATCTATTATCTTGAACTGAATCGAGATGAGTCGATTAAAAAATCAAATAAAAAAGCGGAATTAATTTGACTGTGTTAATTGAAAGTGTGGTTTAAAAAATATTTTATTTTGTAAATTTTATTCTTAATCAAGACAATAGATTTTTGTAAAAGCCATATTTTTCTAAACATAATTGTGTTTTTCTTTCGTAACTAAAACACCTGCTTTTTAACCAATTTTATTAAATAATCTATAGTATTTTTCAATTTTGTAGGACTATACCTTAATAGAAGTTAACTTAGAATATACAAAAATCAAGATGATAACATTCCTTTTTCTAACAATCTTTAATGAGCAATCTTGAGTTTTATAAGAACTTAAATAGTTTTCCTGACTTCCATAAGACTTAATTAATGAAATACATTTCTTAATTATCAATTGATATTCTTTGGTGTCTGAAATACATATTATCGTTCTTAAGCTCGTTATCTACCTTTTAAGACGGAAACAGTATTTTCCTAAAAAAAAAAAAACTATTTTTTTGAAACAATTTGAAGCGTTATTGAAAACAGTTTGTATTTTTACAATTTAATACTGTCTAACAACATATGCTTTTAAGGTACCTACTGTTTTTATGGAGCACTTTATGCGATTTATATTTTCATCACTACATTGTTCGGAGTATCGAGATTAAACGAAATTTGCATTTTCATATATGATGAATTAACCTAAAGGATTTTTTTATTTTTTTGTGAATAAATTTAACCATAATTAAAAATGGTTACTTACAATTTTTGTTACTGTGAAATAAATTATGTATCTACAAGAACATGCTAAAAACTAGATATTGGGAGGAAATTACCTTATTAATGGTAGGACTGAAATAAGACGTGATTAGAGAATTTCGTAAGCACAGCAAGTATTGCCTTGGTCAGACCCTTCACCTCAAAGCAGGTAAATTATGGCTATCTTATTTACTACTCTCTGTCGTAGATTAGGTCACGCTAGAACTCCTGGGGTTACACTTTCTGATTCTGAATACCAGACTTACCAAACCACTATTAAATGAGAAGGTAGAAATATTTAAATTGTTAGGTTTTTTTATAACTATCCTATAAATACTTGAGTAAATATTTAAACTATTTTCATAATATTCTTGTCATTAAAATGTTTAATGAACATTGATTGACGTTGGATTCACTGCAGAGAAACATTGCTTATTAATATTTACAGGTAAAATAATTTCTACAAAAAATTTGAAAGCAAACAAATATGTGCTACGATCAAAAAAACTTGGTTTAAATTTGTAATATATTTTTTTTTTTACTTACAGGCATTTTTTAATCAATGCAAACATATGATAAACCTTTCGAGATACTACAATAGATATATATATATATATATATATATATATATATCGGCGCAATTCTCATTCTTTGAATAACTAATAATTGAGGGTAGTTGAAATTATCAGGTGTCAGCCGCATAACCACGTGCGGAGCCACCTGTGCAAGTGTATCACAACAATGTTGGTATAAATAGAGGCGAGAGTACAGATTACTGAGTTTCGAGCCTCACTTTTAGCAGGCGCCCTTAGAACGTACGTACCCTAGGGGCTCTTCAGGCCCCTTCGTAACGGGCCGGTCCCAGCACCGGCCCTCTCTTCCGGTGACGCTGTAAAAGCCGCAGGGCTAACAGCATTAAACATTACAAAAAAAAAAAGATTACTGATATAGTCTCGCTCGAGCCGTTGCAGGGATCGGACCTCTTCGAAGTAAGGGGTTCGTCAAATCGTCTATGGGGCTACCTTCACGAGTCTGAGATCCTGACGACATTCAAGAATAAAGCAATCGGTGACGTCAGTTATGCTGACGTCACTCTTTTAAGAAACGACAAAGTGCTTCCTACTCCAACATATATATATTCGGAGTAGGAAGGATTTATCCATATTGAATTATATAGATAAATTTAAATGAAGGCTACTTAACTTCTTTTTTGTTCTTTTCATATGAGATATTATAAAAGTAATTAAATTTAAAAGTAATAAATGATGACGATTTCTAAAACTAGCTTTTTAATCCATTCATGTGCAAGATGCTTAATAAAAGGCAAATCATATAGAAACTTCTCCGTTTTCAAATTTAAGCAAAATGCACAAATACTGATAGTAGCTTTCATAGAACGCCTCTAATGACGACACCGATATCGTAATATACTCGTAAAATCTTTTGCATTTCATATATGCACATATCATTGTAACCTATCAGATAGTTAAGTACATATTAATTTTACTTTTTAAATGTAATTTTAACGATAACCTTCCAAAGCAATTATAATAGACAGTAAATAGAAAATTTTATATAACAGTAAACAAACAATAAATTTTGCTAAATTAATAATTCCATAATTGAATTCAGTGATATTGCATAACATAGAAAACTTGAAAGATTGAATTATTTAAACAAACTATTTAAAAAAATCAACTTATTTCACTGAACGCTTAATAATGAATTAAAGTGTAATTTTTAAATTCATAATCAAACTTTCGAATATGCATCTTCTTTTCGCTTTTGCGTTCTTTTTTATGATCTATTCTCATTTTCCTACATCGCTAACTTAGCAAATAGTCTCGTGCCTTGTTAGGCAAAATGCTTTTTGGTAATGCTAACTTCGTGGGTAAGGCTTGACATGTTCACGCCGTAGCTTAATGCAATTAGAAATTCTAAATATTTAAAATGCCTCTTCTGAATTTTATAATTATTTATTTAATTTTTATATAAAACATAATAAAATTAAGAATTATTTGACAGGCCGTTCTTATAGTTGCTTTTGGTTTAGTTTAAATCTATTATGTTTTCATTAGTATTAAGAAATCTATAGCAATGTTAGGTTCGTTAAGAAATAATAAGATTCATTTATGTTATATATAGGTCTACTTGCGTAAGGCGGTCTTTTTTTCAGGACAAGAAAAGAAATGGTTTTTGGGAAGTTATCACGTGTGTATTGTATGAAATTTCTTATTTAGGAATAACTCGAGTGATTTGATTTTAAACAGAACATCTCGTTCCTCATATATATATTTTTTTTCTTTATTACTCTTGGTATTAAATGAGACCTAGTTAAAATTATCTCCCATAGTTTTTTTTCTTTTAAAAGATCTATTGAAATACGTAATATGAATTAATTAATGCCTACTTATTACAAGAATCAGACAATTTTAATCATTCAAGTGTCCTCATTAATCCTATGCAATTCAATTCTGAATAGTATTTTTATTTGCTTTGCTAATGATCGCTCTAAGCTTTATATACATGGGGGAGTTATTACCTTAAACACTTATATTGCTTTTAATATAAGTCGTTTTAAATGAAATATATGAAAGAGATTACGGTAGAAAGTATTGTCTAATATTTCGACTTCTTACTAGAGTAAAACCACAAATTTTATTAGATTAATATTTTATTTTTATTATTCCTCATGCAAATAAAAATAAATTTATAATCATTTTATATATAAATATTATAATATAATTTTTAAAACCCTCGTTTTTAGTGTAAGTTTATATTTTTATCAGATAATTTTAAAACGATAGTGTACTAATTTCTTTTGAGACTCAAATATCTAGATTCTTACAAACCATCTTTCTCAATTCGAGTGCTCTCCGAGAGAAAACGAAGCTTCTTAAAAATTTTATCGGCATGTGATAGTACCGGGAGCACTCATGGATAGTAAATAGGGTTGCCATTAGAACAAATTCAATTAAAAGAAGTTTTTCCTTTGAAGGATATATTTTATACCGTTTTTTTTTAAATAATAATATGTCGAAACTAAATTGCTTTTAAAATAATTTAAATCTGATGAGATTTTTAACAAATTATATCCGGATGATGTAATATTGTAATGATATATGTATGAAAGATTGCATGTTAAAACGTAAACCTGTTTAACAAACATTTAAATTAAATATTTCATCATAACAAGATTATTTAAATCGCTTAAAATGTTCTTTAAGATATATCGTATGTTGTTATTGCATTAAATAAAAATATTATTTTTTATGAGTGACTTATATAAAGATTTAATTAAACATAATTTGATACAGTCATTAGGTTTTAGTAAATTACGTATGAGGGTTAGCAACCCTATTTCTGGGTCAATACTCACGTTATGCATTATTCAGTTTCATTACACCCAAGCCACTTCACCATTCAATCGGAGAGCCATACGTTCTGGTGTTCTTTTATTTGCACAGATTAATTATAAAATAAATTTATTACTGCGGTATTTCCAAAAGATGCCCTTTTGTCAATGAGTCTCTAACTACTAAAATACACATAATGATATCTAAGATTTTCGCGAGTTTTATTCATTTAAATAAAACGAATATTTTTCTCGTCTGCCCGTGATCACGGTTTCTCGAAAGTAACTCGAAAGTTTCTCGATTATGTAGTTTTTTACAAAAATAAATCACGCGTAGTTTATCCGAAAAATATTATTTTCATTTAAATGAATAAAACTCGCGAAAATCTTAGATCTCATTATGTGAACCAGTACACATTTCGTCTGCCTGTGAACACGGTTACTGGAAATTATACAAAACGTCGGGAGTATGTAGTTTTTTACAAAAATAAATCACGCGTAGTTTATCCGAAAAATATTAGTTACATTTAAATACTAAAATACGCTTGGATATGTTTTGAAAGTTTCGATCGTGTAACGTTTAGAATTTTGTCTATTTTACTTTTAATTTTAAAACTGTTACAGGAATGGGATCTGAAACAGTTAAACTTATTTTTTACTTACTTTTAAATACATTTCACTGTTGATCTAGCCCTGGTCATTAAATAGTTAAGAATCCACCCATTACACATTAACATATTATTGCCTATGCTTAAACACATATATATATATATAATATATATATTTTTATTTCATAACAGTGTACTGACTATTGAAGCTTAGTTTAATTTTTTAATTTCTTTGGATATAACATAAAAATTGGCATCATATTACATCAATTATGGTAAAATTATAAGAGTATTAATTTTATATAGAAATATACTCGCAACAGCCCATTCATTTTCTTAATTAAGAGGCCGTGCCTGAGGTGGGAATTAATACAATCATTATACGTTTGGAGTACGAACATCATAGTCTCTTAAACAGGGATAATGTTGGTAATACTACTAATGTGAAATGTTGTTGTTCCGATCTCGAGAATCCGTTAATATTCAAAAAAATAATATAAGACAATTTTGAAATACTCAATAAAATATAATTCCTATTCGTTTGTGAAGTTTTGACTAAATTCAGAATTTTACGACTCATTAAAAAAATCATATCATCATTCGCTCACTTTATTTATTGTAATAATAAATGTTAAAATTTTAATTGATTATTTGTTGTAACAAATAATTAACAAGTTTTTGGTGAAATCATATTTATGTATATACAAAATGTTTTTGTTTATTGCAAAAAAGATAAAAAAGTGAAGGTTTCTGCGAATGTCTGTTCTGATAAAATTTTGTAAGGCCCATTATTATTTCGAGGAAATTAATTAAGCTTGTAAATAATTAACACAATGCACTGAAATAATGTAACTACAATAAAATTCGACATCAGCGAAGACACGTAGTTGCAAAAAAGTGTATTATGTTCACTATTTCTCTCATATTTATCTCACATCGCAAATCTATTTGGCAGATTGCCCGTAAATAGAGTGTCAATTTATATATGACACATTTCCAATCACTATAAGCTGGTCTATTTAATAATAGTCGTGAAATTAAAATCATATTCGATGGTATCACGTAAAGTGTTTAATACAATTTTGATATATCGAAATTAAAATTTTATGAATCCATTCACTACAAATCCAATGGGCATGATTTAAAGGGTGCAAGACTTTTAAATATTGTTTTAGTATTTATTTAAGTGAAATGACTTGGTCACAAAAATAGAAGGATAATTTCAGTAGATGAATTTCGTTCAATATTGCTTAGGTACTTTAACAATTTTTAATTTGGTGGAGTACATTGTTTCCATCAAAGTTTAAAATATATATATTCTATTGATACAAACAGACTTCATTTAAAGTGGGTGTAGGTCAATTACTAAACAACTGTATCAGATCATTATCAAGGAAATTTATTTTTGAGGCAATCATTTAAAATCTGGATCTGTTGATATTAATATCGACTAACATTTTTACTTTATAATAAGGTCTACTATGACGTGTCTATTTAAAATACAAGTCATTATCTTACAGGTTATGGAGGTAATTGAAATCGGACGTTCATTAGCAGGGTCGGCACGGTTCCCTTTATTCGGCACAGGTTCGACGTGGGCAAGCTTCCAAGATTACGATAATATATCAGTTATTAAAGAGATAATAATTCAGATGCTCAAGTTTCTAGGACTATGGCTGGAACACAATCCGGGTCTGTAACTATCTTGATGTTAAGTCTATGTAGAGTCCATAGTAACTCTTCATTAGTAATGCAATTGTTGATGTCTAGAAACGAAATATGGACAAAAAGAGAAGCAGGCTGTGTTGTATTATTCTTTGCCGTATGAAGTAATGTTTCATCAGGTTTAGCCAGAAGTGATGAGAGGACTCACGAAAGTTCGTCTTGACCACTATGACTAGGTACTAGAAAGCTGTACTGTCGGAAGATTGCGCAAAGAGTTTAATGCTAATATGGATAACGCCGTCAAGATCAGCCTTTTTTATGCTTGTGCTTTTCAATCTGACCACATTTACCTTTGAATTATTAGCGAGGTTTGGTATCATTCGGGAAGATATAACAATGCATTTTTGATTTCTATAGGTGGTAGAGTCTAGTTGTGGTCAAATAACTACAGCTCAAATATGAGCTGGCTCGACCGGGGAAGTACCACCCTCTCACAGAAGATCGTCGTGAAGTAGTCTTTAATGGCTGCGTATCCTCCGATGAGTGGGAGAACCGGTTGCCTCTTCCCTGTTCCCACCCTTTCCTTTAATTTCTTTTTTCCCACCCCTACCTTTTCCTAAACAAATAAGGTTGGCATCGCATCCGTATCATCTATGTTGCGGATGTTCATGGGCGACGGTGACTACTGCCCATCAAGTAGGGGGTCTGCTTGTTTGCCAACTTTTACATAAAAAAAAGATGACTAATCCCGGTTCTGGATCTGGATCTGGGACTTTTTCGTTTTGATATAGTGAATAGTTAGTAAAACTGGGAGCTTGATCTGGAGATTGCGGAGATGACCGAACTTCCAGAGATCGCCTTCCCTGAGAGTATAGTTCTTGGTGGGGCACACTTTCATAGTATACTAATAATACAATAATCAATTTTATTTTATAAAGTATTCAGTGGTTATCCACTAACTTTAGATGACTTGTATTTAATATGACCCTACTTATATATATATACTTCTATATCTTAGTATGGACATGGATCCATAATCCATATTTTGGTCATACAACCAAAATATCAAGCAAAAGCCCTTTTCATTTGTTACTCTTTTTATCATAATTGCGCTGATGAATGAGTATTATATAAAGGCAATAGAATACATAGGAAACAAAGATTAAAATTATCTTTCATTACAAAATGTACTATTGTGTAGTTTAGTAATTTGTAGCAAGGGGTTTTGAAAAACCATTGGATGAATTGAATTGGAATTGTTTGTTTTTATTAGATAATTGTTTTTGTTAATTAAAGTTTTTTTTTTTTATTTGTTTCTTTTTATAATTTGCTTTACTAATTTTACTAAATACATATACATCACTTTACTCGCTTGTGTCTCATTCCATGAGAAAGTGATACTTTCGCATCTGACGTATTTAACAGATGATTTTTGGTGTATTTTTATATTTAGGGTATAAGAATCACTTTTTAATTACTGATTATTTGTGGAAAAGTGTTACTTGCTATTCTCAAATCTAAAGTCTAAACATCTGTCTCTTAATACAATGTTTGTTAAGAATATACGTAGAGTTCATTGGGTGGAAGAACGTACCATTAAGTGAATACAAATAAAAGTTATACTCGTATAATGTATATCATAATTGTACTTTCATTAATAATTATTTCAGAGAAATAATAAAACTATAGAGAAATAATAAATTATTTCCACTTCTTGTCTATCCTTCTGTTAAAAATTGTATTCATGCATATCATTTAGATGATCTAAACGTCTGAAATGGAATTGAATGTCTGTTATTTTAAGCTTTTACTTGTTAGAAAAGAACTTAACTTTAAATAAAACTAAGATTTTTGGATACACTGCGGGATTTTATTATTTTAAAGCTACTTACTTAAATGGACATTTTCATCTCGTCTGCCCGTGATCACGGTTGCTGCAAAAGAACCGAAACGTCTGGAGTACGTAGTTTGAAAATAATAAAAAATGCCGTAGTATATCCGAAAATTTTAGTTTCTAAAATGAATACGTGCGAAAATTTAAATACCATTAAACTTATGAAGTGGCCGGTTGACACTTTGCCTTGAAGATATATTTTTTTTAATTTACATGAGTATAAATTTAAATTCTCTTTAAGATAAAATAATCTCTTATTTAAATTATTATTACATAAGCAAAATGTATCCAAAATTAAACATTAATAAAAATGTTCCATTCACCGTGAGTAAATAAAAAAGTTATAAAAAAGGTGATGTATTTTATCTCAACATCAGTGCTGAAAAAGATTGCCGATCAATCAATCAAATTATCGCCAGTCCTTTTATCTTGCTCGCTGTCAAATAGCCTGCCAAAAATTGCTCTAAATCCGAATTTTATATGTAAACTCCATTAAAAGGTTCTTAAATGAGATATATATTAATAAACAACTTATATTTATATATTAAAATAAAAGTTCTCTAAGCTTATGGATTTCGTACAGAATAATAATAAATAATTCACTGGGAATTATTTATATTGGCACCGATATTATCGGAAAATAAAAATATTAAATGAAACTAGTATTATTCGGATTTACTACGCGGATTTTATTATTTAAAAAACTACATAATCCCGACGTTTCGGTTACTTTGCAGCAACCGTGATCACGGGCAGACGAGGTGTGAATGTCTGTCAGTTGGTCCTTGTTATTTATCATCTACCGCCATCGATTTCTTAATTTTCTGGCGTACCGCTCTGGATGCCGGCAGAATGCGCTCACGGTGTCTTGAGGTCCTGCGGTGTGGTTTCGGACATGGGATTTTATATTTTTAAGAACGGGGTCCCAGGTGTTTGATAGATTCCAGCCATCTTCTCTATTGAAATTGGGATGTTTTTTAATTTCAATAGCCTCGCGAATTAATCTCGGTATATACTTGTCTTCCCGAGCGAGGATTTGAGGTTTATCAAAACGAATGTAGTGGCCTGGTTTGTCCATTGTGTGTTCACACACTGCTGACTTCGACGCGCGCCTGTTTTTGATGTCTGAGATGTGTTCCTTAACCCTTGTACCGATGCTCCTCTTCGTCTGTCCAATGTATGACAAGCCACAGTCACAGTCGAGTTTGTATACACCCGCTTGTTGTAAAGGAATGTTACTCTTGATTGGTCTCAAGAATTGGCTCACTTTCTTATGTGGTTTGTAAATAGTTTTAATGGAAACCTTCTTCAAGATGTTGCCTATTCTGTCAGTAACTCCCTTCACATATGGTAGTATCGCAGGTTGTCGTTCAACCGTGGGTGGCTTCAGGTGGTTCTTGCGATGCTGGCGAGGCACGGGCAGGTTGTTGATGGTGAGAGCATGTTTTACATGCTGCAGCTCGGCCTCTAGGTGGTCAGCATCACAAAGGTGTTGGGCTCTCTGTAACAAAGATTTGCCAACGGTAGCTAACTGTATAGGGTGGTGGTGCGAGTTACCGTTGAGGTACCTGTCCGTGTGTGTGGGTTTCCTATAAACAGTATGTCCCAAAGTATTGTCAGGATTCCTAACGACAAGTATATCAAGGAAAGCTAAAGAATTATTTGCCTCCAATTCTATAGTAAACTGAATCTTACTATTGATAGAATTAAGATGGTTCAGAAAAGCAGATGTTTTATTTTTATTTAATATTGTGAAGGTGTCATCTACATACCGTTTATGTATTAAAGGTCTTATAGGAAGAGAGCAAAGGGCTCGCACCTCGAAGTCTTCCATGAATATGTCAGCGACAACGGGGGAAACCGGCGAACCCATTGCAACTCCATCTACTTGTATGTAGAATTCATCATCATTGGGCGTAATGGAACTATAGTAAGCCAGATTGACTCACCAACTTATAAACTGGCTAAATTTCTTTCAAAGATATCACCACTCCGGGGCCACACAAAGTCATTTGTTAAGGATTCCTACCAATTTGTCAAAGATTTAAAACACCTAAAATTAAGCGACAATGACAGTATGGTCAGTTTCGATGTACAGTCATTATTCACTAGTATACCTGTTCTTGACTGCATTGAGATTGTAAGAGGTAAGTTAAAGGATAACAATATGCCTATAGAATATGCAGAACTATTAAAGCATTGCCTAACATCTGGCTACCTCATGTGGAAGGATGAATTCTACATACAAGTAGATGGAGTTGCAATGGGTTCGCCGGTTTCCCCCGTTGTCGCTGACATATTCATGGAAGACTTCGAGGTGCGAGCCCTTTGCTCTCCTCCTATAAGACCTTTAATACATAAACGGTATGTAGATGACACCTTCACAATATTAAATAAAAATAAAACATCTGCTTTTCTGAACCATCTTAATTCTATCAATAGTAAGATTCAGTTTACTATAGAATTGGAGGCAAATAATTCTTTAGCTTTCCTTGATATACTTGTCGTTAGGAATCCTGACAATACTTTGGGACATACTGTTTATAGGAAACCCACACACACGGACAGGTACCTCAACGGTAACTCGCACCACCACCCTATACAGTTAGCTACCGTTGGCAAATCTTTGTTACAGAGAGCCCAACACCTTTGTGATGCTGACCACCTAGAGGCCGAGCTGCAGCATGTAAAACATGCTCTCACCATCAACAACCTGCCCGTGCCTCGCCAGCATCGCAAGAACCACCTGAAGCCACCCACAGTTGAACGACAACCTGCGATACTACCATATGTGAAGGGAGTTACTGACAGAATAGGCAACATCTTGAAGAAGGTTTCCATTAAAACTATTTACAAACCACATAAGAAAGTGAGCCAATTCTTGAGACCAATCAAGAGTAACATTCCTTTACAACAAGCGGGTGTATACAAACTCGACTGTGACTGTGGCTTGTCATACATTGGACAGACGAAGAGGAGCATCGGTACAAGGGTTAAGGAACACATCTCAGACATCAAAAACAGGCGCGCGTCGAAGTCAGCAGTGTGTGAACACACAATGGACAAACCAGGCCACTACATTCGTTTTGATAAACCTCAAATCCTCGCTCGGGAAGACAAGTATATACCGAGATTAATTCGCGAGGCTATTGAAATTAAAAAACATCCCAATTTCAATAGAGAAGATGGCTGGAATCTATCAAACACCTGGGACCCCGTTCTTAAAAATATAAAATCCCATGTCCGAAACCACACCGCAGGACCTCAAGACACCGTGAGCGCATTCTGCCGGCATCCAGAGCGGTACGCCAGAAAATTAAGAAATCGATGGCGGTAGATGATAAATAACAAGGACCAACTGACAGACATTCACACCTCGTCTGCCCGTGATCACGGTTGCTGCAAAGTAACCGAAACGTCGGGATTATGTAGTTTTTAAATAATAAAATCCGCGTAGTAAATCCGAATAATACTAGTTTCATTTAAATGAATACTCGCGAAAATCTTAGATCTCATTAAATAAAAATATTGATATTTAATCGTTTCCAAATATATATAAATAACAAGAGAGGATACGATTTAAGAACAAAGACTTCTGTTGAAATTTATGGCTAGAAAAAGTATTATATACGAATAAAGCTCTTCATACTGGACTGTAATTAAAAGTTGTCATTAAGAAATCAATCGTCTCAGTCGTCCAGGATCTACAAATCCATTTAATTTCCTTCTGAATGCTCTCGTTTACGATATTATTCGATTTAGCTGTGTGTATCGTTTTTATTTTCCGTAATTGACCAATGATAAATTAAGCTATGATAATCATAGATAAACATAAATAACTTTAATTTAATATTTTTCTGAAGAACAAAATCTGTCAAAGATATCTAAATATTTATCGCCACTTGGTTTCACAAATATTTTCGCTCATGTGAGGAATCAATAAAAACTCAAGATGTATCCCTATTATAGACAAACAAAAGTATATTGATGATTTTAAATGTAATAGTTTATTATTAATTAATATATTTACAAATATTCTTATCAGTCAACAGTCAACAGCATCACCACCTGTAGTTAAAGCTACCCAGACCGCCGTATTCTCTGCGCAAGCCGGGCTGTTTACCGTACGTTCCCTGGAGGGAGAAGTCACCATTCTTACCGACCGGCCATCTCCCACCAGCTGCTGCTTGATACTGGAATTATGTATTTAGTTGTTATACAATATTACTACACCAAGAACTGTTTAAATATATATTGTCTCGTTAAATGTAGATGTACTCACTGAAGTGCCACCGTGTATCTGTTTGCTGATGTCAAAAGAGGCGGCTGCGTTAGGGTTCTTCCAGTTGAGTGCTCCTCCGAGGTGCGAGGAGTCCCCGGCCGGTCCAAGGACGCGGGTTCCGTACGCCTGAGCGTTTAGAGTTCCGCGGTGATCATTGAAGATCTGATGCTCATAGCCACCTTTACCCTACATTATAAACATATATGCACATTGATTATCCCTGCTCTATAAAGCGCCCTCTATAAAGTTTAAAGAGCAGCTCTATAGTTTATTATTATATAATACTTAATATTGTTACTTACAAACAGTCCCTTATCGTTTTGTCCGAGTGTCCCGAACACCTTTCCGTCACCGATCTGTTTATCAAAAGTGACGTCACGACGAACTCGTTGACCCACGTACCATTCAAGATAACTAGAATATAAACGAAAAGAGTCAATAATAAATTGAATTTAATTACATTGTAATAGAGTTCATTACGACAAATGAGTTCAAGTTTAATATTGAATAATTATAAGACTTACGGTTCGACAACAAATGCCGGTTCAACAAACTCCTGAGCTGACGCTGAGAAGATGACGCCAAATAAAATATACAGGAAATACATTTTTATCTGAAACAATATATAAAATATAAGATGTATAATAACTAAAACCTTAAAAAAACGCTGTTTTTCCTTATTATTATATCTAACAACTTACATGGTTTATTAAATCTATTATAAGTTTGAAGACCAGCTTACAACCGATGCGGTTGAAGTTTCAAGAGTGATTAATACAAGACGATGCAAAACTTCATATTTATACAATGACAAGGGGTTCCCTGAGCTTGCAAATTCACGACGACGTGTGATTCCCCTTTCCCGTAAAGATTTAATAAATTTTGATCACTGTACAGATTCCAAATTAATGTTAAAGAAAGCATCACTTTTATTTGCTACTTATAAGGTAACAATTTGATTACATCACACCTATTTACTAGCCAGTTTTTCATACGAAAAATATATTGGTATCTTTCACATACGTGATACGACATATAGATCTTTTACATTTAATAACTATAACCTTTGTATAAAAAGATAAAAAAATATTTTTACTAAATATATAATATTTTCAATTGTTGCATCTGACATTTTCGCTTTTTATTTATGAGATATTATAATCAATTCTATTTCCAATTCTTGAAAGCTTAGATTTCTTATTGCCAATATGAACTTATTCCAAAAAATTTAAAATTAATTGATGTGTTAAAAGAAACAATGGTAGTGAATGAATTTTGTCAAGAACTAACCTAATTTTTTTTTAATAAACACTTTTTAAACACATCTTCTGATCCAGTAACTTATCTTTTCTTATATCTGATACGAAATACAGGTTTTTAAACAGTTATTAAGGATTTTATTGTTCTCAATAGACATTTTGTAATATAAAGCAATTTTTAATCCTCAAGATATTTCATAATTTTCAAGTTTTAATACGTTTCATGTTAAAATAACAGAGCTCGGAAGTTATTTTCAATTTGTTATAAAAGTTGTACACTATAGAGACTTCGTTATTTAATTTTTCAGAGTTAAGTTAGTCTCTAGACGCTTCATACTTTTAGCTCGGAGGCAATTTAAACTTACTTTTAAGTGAGCAGTTGCTTTTTAAGCTTGCCTTGTAATAGGGTGGATAAATGTGAAAGAATATTATGTAATTTTATTAAAATATTTTTGTATATTAATTATGTTTGAGTTTTCTTTACAAACGTTAACGTTGTAAATAAATTATTTGAAATTTAAAGCACAGTAATGAATGACGTTAAGGGATAGTAAAATTTTGTTTTTTCGAAAATTTTTCTTTGTTAGTAATCTCTTTAAAATATAGACTATTAATATTTTAAAGAGATTGTATATACTTATACCGAGAATTTCAGTGAATTAAAAGAATTTGGATGAAAAAATATATTCCAATAACATTTTGTCCATCAATTAATGAATACTTGTGTAAGATACATAAAACGGAACTGTAATAAAAAATATATAAATTATTAATACTCTTTCCTGAGCTGAAAATAAACAATAAACGAAACGAAATGTTTAACGAAATTAATTTTTCCTTATTTACATTTCAGTGACCCGAGTTCTTCCCCGAGTGTTTGCAATACCTCGCTTATCAGCCAAGGTTACATTAAATCATCCATACATAATACTGTTAACTCAATGAAACAAAACTATATTATTCTTGCAAGCTGCAGGTTTTAAGACGTGACTTGTCAATAATATGTCAATTTAAACAAACAGCTGCGTGTATGTTAAAAATATAACTCAATACGTATTATTTTAAACGTCTTTATTCCATAAGACAAAATCTTTCGTGTATTCTCCAGACAATACTTAAGATTATAATTCGTCCAACAAATAAAAATGTTGACATTTACAAAATATTCCACCATTATAATGCGAATGAAGCCATAGTTTAGAAAAATATATATATTTACGAATCTTCCTAGTCATTCCTAGTTATACGTATCAATTATATATATTATATTATACTTATTCAACCAAGTAATATTATCCAAAAACATATCGTCTAAACATGTTTGAATATAGAACGAGTTTTTTGACGTCATTCATTGATATATTTAAGTTGAGTAAACACTGCTGAGTTGTAAAAAGAATAAATAAAAACATTACAACTTCTTCGTAAATCACGTGTTTATTTTCAATTTATACGTAGTAATGAATAATTATATCTTTAAATAATCTCCCTCCTTTCCGATCATCTCCCCTCCACTATATATCACACCACTTCACACCTTGCCCGCCGCCAATTCATCCTTTAGTCAATAAAGTTCCTCTTTATTTGGTAACAATATTCGTATATTTCGGTGTTTTTAATACTCTCACATTCAGTGTATTCAAACTTCATACTGAAACGTTTAAATGTTTGTCATATATGAATCATGTTAAATATTTGTAGTAACTTAATGTATTAATCCAGAACAGACATATCATTGGCTTTCGAGTTTTCGGCTGTGCTGTGAGAATGGTGCAAACGTAGTTCCCGACATTGACACATTGTTACTAGTGGCGCCAGCTTTGAAGTACTAATTATAATATAGTATAATCCTTAGAAATATTTTGTATAACTGATTATAATACTGAATCATTTTAATTTTATAATGTCATTGTTTAAGTATCATCTTGTATTTGAAAACTACAACTGGCTTCAGACATTTCGTAGGACGTTACTTACTATTGTTGAAGTTACGCTGCACATTACGGATCAAGACTGAAACTATCTCGAACGATAGATTGAAGGTTGAATTGTTATTTTCATAGTTAAATTTTTAAGTTTCTCTTAGTTTAATTTTTATATTTTTTTGTTCTAGAATCTAGATCTTATTATTTTTAATGTCCTCATTTAATTCATAATTGAAAAATTAATTATCTGTAATGAAACTTCAATCCTACTGAATCCTTTATTAACTTAATATTTACAATAAAAATTTGTCATTTTTCTAAAATATTTAACTTAATCTTATTACTTCTATATAAAAAATTTTGTATATTTAAAAAATGTTACCAGACATTTTGTTTTGTGTACATTAATTTATTGCTTCTCTGTTACGATAAGGTATTGTATTTTCATCTTCATTATTATTTTTATATCTATTTAAATCTTTGATGAATTTCTCATGAAATTTATATATATATATATATTGTTTGTAACACAATTTTATCATCATCTTTATTAACTAAAACAAACATACAAACGTTACTTCGAAGCAAAAAAAAATAATAAAAAAAATCTTAAATCTATTTACACTAAATCTTTGAAAAATAATAAATAAGAAATAATAATTCTTGATGACACTGTTACAAAAATTAAAATCCTTCACTTCACCGTGTTGCCATAAACTTGTTTAAAAAAAAAAAACTAAAAAAAAATTCACAGAAAATTAAAATAAATATAGAATAAACAATTAAAACATAATGAAATTACAATCTTACATCAAAACTTATTACAAAAAAACTTAAAACTAGAAATATTCTAAATATTACACACAGACAGACTACTAAGTTGTAATAAAATTTACAAATAAATACAATATGTAAATTTAAATGGCACTATATAAGACAGAGCAAACCATGAAAACGCAACATGATTGATTTTTTTTTCCATCACTGATACATTAAATAAAACATCTGATATAAAACTAATATTACATAAACTAGTTACAAATGTACTAAATAACTAGGGCTGCCAAATCAGACTTTAAATATATATGGAACAAAAGACAGCTAAACCAATAAAATCATTTTGTAATAATCTATAAGGATATGACTTCAGCATTATAACAGTTTGTAATACTTTTTTTTCCTTTATTGAAAACAGCTATGTTGGTTTTCTTGAGCAACAATATTTGTATTCATGATAACTTACAAGCTAAAACATTAAATAAAGACAGTTATAATTCGAATTTTGCAACTCTATAAAAATACATCCCAAAATATACACACAGATCTGTTAAGTGGCAACCCTACGAAAACCTCCTAAAATGTGCACACAAAACCTTATGATGGCAACCCTATTGGAAGACATCCTAAAATGTATATACACCAAACTAAGATGGCAACCATATCGAAGCATTTCCAAATGTCCATATATAACTCGAAAGATAACCCAGAATATCAATACATAACTATTAGGTGATAACCCTAAGAACACATCCCAAAGTATCTACAACTAAACATGTGATGGCAACGCTATTGGAGCATTTTAGAATATGCATGAATAACTAAGGAGGCAACCCTAGTAGGACCCATCACAAAATTAATATATAAGTATAAGGTGGTAGCCCTAGAAGTTGAGTGAGCGCGGCTTCAGGGCTGTCTTCCTGAGGTATTGATGAGCTAGCATCGTTAGATCCAACTGGTCCTGAGTCTTACCGCAGGCGAATATCTCCCATTTGTCAGTCTGTTATAAAATATATAAGGATATTTTTCATTTGTATTCACTTAAAATATTTTAATAAGACTTTCGCTAGTTTACATTTAAATAAAACTAATATTATCGGATTGCTAGGGGTTATTATATTACCTTTCGGTACTTCACAGTTTACAGCAACCGTGATCGAGCTGACGAGATGTGAATTACATTCAATGTAGCAATCCGAATATTACTTTCATTTAAATGAAACTAATATATTTCGGATATTTAAATTTTAAATGTTATAATTTTAGTTTTTTAAAATAATAAAATTCGCGTAGTATATCCTAAATATATTAGTTTCATTGAAATGAATAAAACTAACTAAAATCTTAGATCTCAATATAACTTTCATTTAAACTCATTAATGTTCATACATTGTATGTAATCATAGGATATATCTGAGTAGTTCTGGAGTTATCTAGTAACAAACAGACAGACACTTGATATATGTTTATAATTCCAATCAATAGTAAATTCTTCATAGTTGCATACAAACCAATATAAACGATGGTTTCTCCTCCTTATTTTCAATGTCCTGGTCGAACTTGATGGATCTCACCGCTGATTTCTTCACAACAACCGGCTCACTTGATAGTCTTCGCTCCTACAATATATATCAACTATATTACTTATATTTAATGGACACTATCTATAAGTAGAATCATTATTTAACCGGTTGTTACATTAAAAATATATAAGTATTAGTAAAGCTGTTTAGGAATTATCCTCTTAAATATTTCTCTTGTAAGTATGTAGTTGTTTAATTTTCTTGAACCTTTATTATTATTTTTAATTCTTTATAAATAATTTTTTTTTTTTTGGAAATCAAATACATTTACTTAAGAAATTATGTAACTAAAAAAATATAATAATATAAAACAAAAATTTCATTTTTTTTACACAAAAATATAATCATTTTAATTACACTATAATAATATATTAAGAACCATTTTATACACTCGTGTTCACAAAAAGCAAGCAGAGGTGTTTAAAAACAAAACAATCATTAAATTCAAAATACATTTATTGAAATAAAAAATGACATAGAATATAAAAAAAAAGGAACGGAATTTATATGGAAATTACAATATTGACAGTAAACTTAAGAAAAATACAAAATAAATACACAATGCATCACATGATACTGAAGAGAAAATAAATAATAATAATAATAAAAAACAAATCCATTTAAAAACATAATAACAATATAAAACAATCAACATTAAAATAATCTTATAATAAATGTATCAACACCGGTCTGTCAATATTGCAAGGAATGGAAATGGAATCGGAATGGAATTTGCTGGAGAAATGGAAATGGAATTGGAATGTCATTTGTTTATTTCAAATAAAGTATAGTTAAGTAGCTGCCGATAACAAAATAAAAAAAAAAGATTAAAATAAATAATTCACGTAATTAAATTACATCCGAAAAAAAAATCAAGCAAGTTACAAAGCAATTGTTTTTTTTTATGAATATCAATAATGTTATTCGAGAGTGAACAAGCGTTAAATACAGCCCCAAATAATACTTTACTAAAACTAATTATAAATTTAAAAATTTGGTGCGCGGTAATCTTGAGGTATTTAAATAATAAACTAAGTATTAAACGATAAGTTTGATGAGACACATCATCTTTGGTACTAAAACTAATCTCCTACTATTTGGTGCACTTAAATATTTGTACAGTTAACTTAATTTTATATTAATGTATAACACAACCATTTGTTTAAAATAATATTGTTATTATGAAACGGAATATCGATTATTTTTTTATTCGAGACGTTTTTTTTTATTGTTACCTCTCGTATGAACTGATCCTTCTTTATTTTTATTCTGTATAATTTATTATTGATACCACGATTTTTATTACAAATTATTTTATGGTTTTGTTTTAAATTAATTTTATAACCTAAAAGTCACAACGCTTAATAGACTATAATATAGTATTTTTTTAATACTTCAAAGAATACTCCTAGCGTCATAGGAATTAAGAATGGAATATTTTTGTTTCATAAACAACGTTATAAAAATCGGCCAGCCGTTAAAAAATCATTAGAAAAACCGTTAAAATCAACATAACGGCAGATAAATATTAAGTTTCATAATTTTTGATAATTTTATCGTAATAAAAGCGTTAGTTTGTTATTATGTTAGATAGCGCCGTTTTATATATTATTAGTAAAAATGTAATAGTCGTTGTAAAGATCATCTATACCGGAATCTTTCTCAACCTGCCACCATTGGTTCTCTTTCTCCGTGTCATTTGGTTTACTAATTTTATTGGTAGACATATCGTTTATGTGTGACGTAGAAGGTTTCTGATTGGTCAATATTTCGTCAATGCGTGACGTAGACGGCTTCTGATTGGTCACTTTGTATATGTGATCAACTAACGCGTTCGTAAGAACATCTTTTGGCGCCAACGAGCTGTCACATAGATTTGCGCTTGTTATAGTTTTTAGTCTGTCCGCGTTTAACCTAGCGAATGTTCTAGGCGATTCGTTAGTGATATTCCTAAACACAGGCTCGTAGTAGGAGTTAGGGTTAGGATCATGACACCTGTGTTGTACCTTAATTTCTTCGTAGGCTTCTGGCGTGTTCTCTGATATGATGCTTGTAGATTCTTCTAGGAGGGAATGCTTCACTATCGATGGCGGCGAGAATAGAACGGAACTGTCGCCGGCCAGGGTCTTACTCTGGAACAATTATGACATATTAATATACGAAAATATACATTTTTTTAAATCTAAAATCTAAATTTAAGCATTCGAATTTATTAGTCGAAGACTTTTATTTTAATTTTAATGTTACTTAAAACATAATCTGACAACAATAAAATATAATGACATTTTTGTGTAAAGATTTAACTAATGAATTAGTAAGTTTTATAACGAAAGTTAATGTCGTTTCTGATTAATAAAAATACGTACATAGTATGTAGTAAGGTTTAGGTAACAGATAAAGCAATGGCCACAAATTAAAAAATATATACATACAAATAATATACCTCTATTTACAATGTATATGTGGATACAAATGCCTGAAGATTTACTACAAGATATATATACATTCTCTACTTTGAGATACAACAGGGATATAGATCCTCTAATATGAGATACAAATCCTCTACTATGAGATAGAAAGGGAATACAAACCCTCTACTATGAAATACAAAGGGATATATGTCCCCTACTCTGTGTAATATAATACTCACCGGCGTCTCAACTCCGAAGCATACATCGGGCACGTGCAGTCTCGCTCGCGGCGTGCTAGTAGCGGCTCCCCATGTATGTGCGAGCGCTTTACGCGAACGACGTACACCAGGAACGTTCTCTTTACCGCGCTGCACGCTTGATATACCGGAGTCTGAACTCATCTGTGTATGAAGAATGATGATGAATGATGTATAAGAATGATAGACCAAAATAAAAAATGGGGACATTGCGTGGTGGCCTGAGGGTTGATTTGTAATTTCATTTAGCTAAGACAAGGTATAGTGGATATCAGTATATGAATGAATAGGGACGCTAAGAAATAATTTATTCTCTAAGTGGGCATAGACAAAATAATTTTGGGGAGTAAAGTAATCGAAACATGCGGATAATTTAAAAATAAAATAATTGAATTGCGAAGTTATCAGAAAAATATAGTTTCATTTTAAACGTTTATTGCCGAAAGTCTTAAATATGGTTTACATGATTTATTAGTAGAAGTATTGTATTTTCATTATATATGTAAATGATGATTGTTAAGAAGCAGATAAACAATATAAGACAATAAAATATTGTTCTTATAATGAGATTCCACTAGTCCTGTCGAAAGTCCTGGCTTAATTATAAATATATATCTGAATTATGTTAACATTTTATTAAGTAAGAGTTGCAATAAAATAAAGAATGACTTGATGTAGACAATTTTGCAATTACTTTACACATGCGAGATGACATCAAAGCGAAATTTAAGTGTTAAGAACATATGGACATGTATAATTTTTTTTTAAACATAATTTTACCTGTTCTTTGTACTATTTCTTTACAAGATTGTATTTTTAATATTATATCAAAGTTTAAGTTTAAAATATTTTTTTGTTACGTTATTAGAGATATATTATTTAATAATTATCAAGTGAACGTGTACTGTATTGTGTATTGTACAATCAATAGATTAACTCATAGTCACCATTTCCAAATAACCAGACGAAATTTCAACTAATAATTAAAACACTTGAATCAGTAAAAACAATGACAAAATTTGTGGATGAATCTCAGTAAAATAAAATAAAATTACTCAATAAAATTACTAAAAATTTCCATCCTTAAAATGTATATGCCAGATTAGAAAAGGAAATAAAAAGTCAAATAAGAGATTTCTTAAGTAGTTTCTCTCATACATAGACTAATTATATATGTGTGTGCATAGGTATGTGCGTGTGCGTGGACGTGTGCGTGTGTGTATGCGTGTGTGTATGTATATATATACCTGCGCTTCTTGGTCGTGTGACAGTAGACACTCGTGTAGACTGTCGGAGTTCTCTCGCTGTATCATCTCAGTGATGTCCTCCACCAGCAGCTCCGGGCTGGACGGTTCATATTTCAAACCTGACTTCTTGCCAATTTCGGCCATCGCTAACTTGAATGGGGTCGGAGTTCTGAAAAATTTGATTAATTTATATTAATACTAGCTTTTGCTCGCGACTTTGATTTGTATTAGATCTATCACATTCATAGATATTATCACATTTTTTGATGTTGCCTCAGACTAGAATCGCGACCGCCAATTATTTGATATAAATACCGCTATAGTCTGACCACACAACCCAAACCGCTATACATTGTAATTCATGTGCTATTCTGATGTATAACCAGCCGTAGTGTAAAGTTTCAAATATGTTTAGTAGTTTTTTCGTGAAAGGAACAAACATACATCCATACTCACAAGCTTTCACACTTATATTAGTAGGATTTATTTGCAGTATGTTGAATTAGTAATACTTGCTCGGTTTTAAACATGGCAAGTATACTGTAGGCAGATTAGTTAATTGTATTAGCTTCTATCATTCAGTCTTGCTATTTATCACAATAGCCAATACACATTACGGATAATATAGTTTTTTTAATACTAAGGTACAAACATAATTGTTGTTATTTACCATATTAGTATGGATTTATTAATGCGTATGTTATTTTAAAATTTTCAATAGTAATAGTCTCATTTAGAGGGTTCTATACGTACTTAGGTGTATGTTTCTGTTCAAACTGTGTTCCGCCAGGTGTTAGGTTCGGTGTCGGCGTGTGCAATAGAGGACTTACACCCAATTCCTGAAAATAAGTTATATATGATTTAATTACATATATATGAAAATATACTGAAGAATAATAACGTTATGCTATTAGTGGAAATACGGAAGTATAACAAGGTGGACATTTATGAGTAACGATAGATATATTAACACATTAACTTAAAATTATTGTTTAATATATATATATATATTTATTTCTTTATACAAACATCCCATACAAGCCTTCTCTTACACAGCTAGGTGTATTATTCTTTGTGTGAGTCGAGTCTCATGGTGTTTATGGTCTCTTTCAATGATCACACCGTGACAAATCTAACTATTACAGATTTAAACCAATCATATGTCAAAAGTATTATCTGTTAGAGATTGAGAAAGTTAGAAAAGGTAGCTACTACAATGTGGTTGTTGTTACTTAGTTATAAATATTTAATGTCTTATTGTTGTTTATATATATATATATCTATAAATCACTATATCAATACCTTAGTCCTAAGCGGGGTCGCGTCCTGTTTCCCAAGCGGCGCTACCAGGAACTGAGATGGGCTGAACGGTAATGCTTGTAGAGGAGCACCGCTCTCCATTACACGAGATAGAGGATCCGACCACGGCTGATGAAAATATACACAGGTTAGAACACACACAGAGGATAAATACAAATTAGAACATATGCAGAGAGTACAAAAACACAGATTAGATGATACACAGAGATATTCACAAGTTATAACATACATACATGTTTAACACAGGATAGAACATACACAGAAAGAACAAACACCAAGGATATACAGAAATTAAAAATTTAAAACAGACACTTTAAAATAATGAGTGCTTGAATTAAATGTATTTTATGAATTTTATTACAGAATTTTATAATATTAAATACTAATCTTAATGTCTTTCTGAATATAAACTGTATGTACATTTTAATGGCATTTTTATAATTTAATATGCATTATTAAAGGCCTCTCAACCTTTTCTCATGACATGACCCCTTTAAACTTGGATATGTCCCATTCATCCTTGTTATTGCATTTAATTTTTTTCATGTATGTATGTTTTTGACACAAATACTCAATCCATATATTTTTATTAATATACATATGTATATCCATAGAATTGGTATAAGAACAATGTTTTTGTTATTGATACAAATTATATATATATAATTACTGTACCCAACTCACTTGTCTTGAAGGTGTTGTGGTGTCAGCTGTTTTCCGCTTGGCCCTTCTTAATATAGGCGGTGGGGAGTCTCGAGGTGAGTATATTGACGGTACCACTATTTCTTTATCAGCTTCAGATTGTATTGAGTAAGTTACTGTAAGTGAAATAATACATAATATAGATAAACTTGTAGTTAGAGTAATATATTCAAAGACATCTACTATTTACTGCAGCACTTCTTTTACTTTTGTATTAGTCTTTTTTTTTATTAATATATTTTGGTAATGATATATATATTTTTTCTAGATATTGTTTCAGAAAGTATATGTATATATATTTCCTTCACCGTCCGTCAGTGGTGTCTAAATACTCTTAGAAAGTACATATGACTCGGAAAAGATCACATTGGTACTTGCCAGGTTTCGAACCCGCGTAGGCTAGCTTTTTCTAAGGGCCATACCTGCCAAAGATCTAGTTTACTTAGGTAAACTAGATCTATGGCAGGCCCGTATGAGAGGCGGCCCTTAAACCTCCAGGCCACCATGACTATATAATTATTAATTATTACTTAAAACTAATTATAAAATAATTATCAAATAAATGTATATTTACTTGTATTTTGGCTGTTATTATCGCTTGTGGAGGCTTGACTCAAATAATTCTTCACTGGTGAATTCAAAGGCAGTGACTCTAAATTGACGAATCTGTAATGGAAAATAATTGTATAGATTTTACATTAAACTAAGTTACTTTACAAACAAAATGAAACATAGGGCTACATTCATTCTAAATGTGCATTAAAAGGAACAAAATAAACAAATAAATGAATAAACGAATAAATGAATAAACGAATAAATGCTGTTTATATGATATTTTTATCACCTAAACGGCGAATCGACTATCTCGACGCTATCCGCTGGTGCCAGTGAGCCTCGTGCCCTCTCTCTTAGCAACTGTCGAAGATGAACCGCCGGTGCACTTGAGGACTGACTCGACTCGTTCAGTGTGTCCGACCATGTCTGGAAATTAATATATTCAATTTATAATTAAACAATAATTTAAAACATTATATTACAAGTTACTTTATACTTTTGATAACGTTTTATATGTCCTCAATGTTATGTTGTATTAGTTATACTTGGTGGGTGTTGTCAAATAATATGATGTCAAGTATACTGTAGGTAGATCACTTTACATTCGGTCTCGTTATTTAGCAAAACATACATATTACAAATAAGTTTTATTGAATAATAAAATCGTCAGTTTAAAGTTCGTTCACATATAGGGAAATATAGACAAGTAAAATAAATTAATATTAGTATATTTATGCATTTATTTTTATTATATTTCATTTTGATACACCTTCAAATAAATGTAGGGAGTTATAATTTGTACAAATATATATATACGACAAACATTACCCTTCTATTAATGAAGTCGGGTAATAGCACCGTGGTAAGTATATTCAATGTGTGACTCACATCATTGTGTTGTGTATCTTCTTCCTTTCGTTTCTTCTTCCTCAAGTGTTCAAAACTGTCAAGTAACTCCGGCTCATATTTTCTTCTCATTGTTGAGTTCCAATGGTTCTTTATAGCATTGTCAGTTCTGGAATAAGATGACAATAAATAAAATAAAATGTATGTTTGCATCTGTATGTTCTTATCTCAAGAACCTCTTAGTATAAGATTTTGTTGTACTATAATAGTTTTTTTATAACTTTAATAAAGTTTTTCGAATGACTTTGTTACATTAAAACTTATTTAATATGGTACTCACAAAATGTGTTCATTTACATAAAAAAAAATATGAAACAATAAAAAAATGCATGCATGCAAGCTATATGTAAGAAATTTATTGAGTATGTTTTGAGTACTAAGCATATTTTTATATGAAAATACTTAAAATGTCTCTCCAGATACTGTTAGTTGTTCAACACATATATAGTTTAAGTAGTCAATAGCTTTTCCTGTAATATTCATTACCTTCCGGGTAAGAGCTTCGCTATTTTCGCCCATTGGTTTCCAAGCTGTCTGTGAGCTTGATATATGACTCTGTCTTCATGCTCCGTCCACGCACTTTTCTTTATTGAAGGATTGAGATGATTGTGCCAACGTTCTCTGTACATAAAAATAGCTATTAGAACAATCATTAGCTTATTGTGAGAGATATTTAATACAGTATATGAGATATCTACATGTATTGTAGAACAATTTTGAACTGTAATTAAATTAATTAAATGACCTTTAAAAATCCTTCATAACTCATTATTATATATTGATGGAATCGATTGATATGGAGAGAAAACTTCGAACTGTTTGTATGAAGTTTAAAGTTGCACCTTGTGGTAAGATTATTCTTCGTAAAAATTTTATTTTTATTAAGGATAGATATTTTATTTAATATTTATTAAAATATTATATTGCACTTATATAGAAAATTCTCTTTAACTCTGAAGACCTGTGTATAAATTTAAATATCCTTACTTTAATATAATAGATAAGAGACATTGACATGTTAGTGTTGTCTTAAAAATACATTATTTAATGTCAGATCTCATAAATTATTAATGACATTTAAATATTTTTTTTGTGTAATAATCTTTTTACTTACTAATGTCAATTACGTATATAAAATTATATATAACACGTTTGTCTGACAATGGCATAATAATGCACAATTTCAGTGTGAATCAAGACAGCATAAAATAAATATGTTGGTAGTATAATTAATAGGAAACCTTTATTATTAGAATAATTTAAACGATAGATAGAGAAAGAACGTAGATATGTTATCTCTCTTTCTCTCTTTTATGACGTCATAAATATACATATATACTTTTTTTTTATATATTTACTTTAGTAATTATAATGTATACAGTATAAGCGTTCTTGTTAATTACATAGTATTAGTAACTAGTGTTGGTTTTATTAATAAAAATGAATGTCTGTTTGTGTAACAGTTTCTCCGTACATATATGTATGTATTATGTCATATATTTAATTGGTTATGATAAATTATTCCTATAATTATATCGCAATACTTTTATTGAAAGTTAATATTATAAATCTATATATAGAATAATAATTTCTATTTGTAAACTACTGTTTTTTATTTAACTATTTAAAATATTACCTGCATTGTTTCCCTATTCTGCCTTTGAGATGTCGCGCTATGAGAGTCCATTTTTTTGGTCCGTACTTCGCTACCAACTCCATGACTTTTTCGTCTTCCTAAAATTTAATATGAATAAAATTAAATTAAAAATAATCATTCATAATAACAATAATCTGTAAAAAAATATAAGAAAGTTTTCTTTATAAGTAATAATAATTAATAAATACAAAATTCTGTATATGTAATAAAATATTATAGAATATGCATTAAAATTATATACAGATAATAAATTTTATAACACCTATAAAGCTTTAAATTCTATTTCACGGATAAACAATATGGCGGCAATTTTTGCTATATCCAAAAAAAAAAATGGCGCATAAGTCGTTACATTACAAGGTCGGATTTGAATTTTTGTTTACAATAATCGTGTTGAACAGATTGTATCTAGGTTCATGGACACTCGGATTTGCATTCAATGTATATAAGCTTAAATATAAAATATATTGCATTAGAATAATTAAAAAAAAATCTTCATAATTTATCGATAAAAGCCTACTTTTTAAAAATTTTATTCAAAAAGTTTTAATTATCGCATATATTTAAGTTTATATATATTTAAACAATATAAATTTAATTTTAAATGATTTAGACATAAATTATATCAATTAAAATTTAGAAAATAATTTTATTTCTCTTTTCTGTCACGCAATCTACTAGTCTGGTATTAATTTACACTAATTATCTGTTCGTTTCTAGATGAGTAGTTGTGATGTAACCGACTGACATACATTCAAACTATGGTTATTTGTTTGAAATAAAACATAATTCTTCTAAACTAACACGAGTAATTCGTTATTATATCGGATCAAGTAAAAATTGTAAGATCAAAATTAATTTAAGATATTTAGTTATAAAATAGCCTTTATACAATTCCGTTGCGTTGAGGTTTTTATAATTAACCACGGAACCCTATTACATCTATGACTGTCTGTTCCAAAATACTTCAAGGACGAATGACGTCACGATATAAATATATCGCGAGTGTTCATCGCGTTTCATATAAAATTTTAATTACCGTTTTTATTACATATAGAGGACTCGAAATTTTATTATATACTTCGTGCATTATCTCGTATCTGCGACTATGTTCGTGTTTGGTATTTTACAGAGTCTTTCCATTTATATACATTTGTATTTAAAATGTTCGTTTGCATATAGTTCATTCAATAGTTACATTCATTCATTCTTCCATTCTTTACATTATATTGTATGACATGGTGCTGTCACACCCAGTCTGGCATACCTTTGGGTATGATAAATTTGATATTTATGCTAAACATCAATACCATATTTGGAAGGAAGATTTAAAACTCGCAAGTATTATTTAGTAACTATATACTGATATAGACGTGAACATTATTCTTATGTTTGGTTGTTTGTTACTCACAAGAAAACTGCTGAAGAGGTTTTAATAAAACTTTTCATTAATACAGATCAAACATCAGGATAACGTATAGGCTAAAATTCATCGCGAAACTTCGTTTGATTCCAACGGGAATACATCATAGCCGCTGTATTTTGTATGAAGTCACGTGACACAGTTTATAGATGTCACCGCGTATTGGTTAATATATATTTTTCATTTAAGCCCACATTTGCTCGTCTTTATGACGGACAAATTATTTAGAGCTTGATAATGAAATATTTCTTATAGGACTTCATAAGAACATTTGTACATTCCGAACGATATAATATAAAGCTTCGTAACGAAAACGACATCGTTTTAAGCGAGATCACGGAGGTTCCTATCATAAATCATGTTAGATTATTCTTAACGATGATATCAGCTGGTTACGTTAATACAGAGTCTCGTTAAAATTCATTCCGCGTCCAAACAATGGATTCATTCACGGAACCAATGAATGAGATATTTGAGAAATGAATGAGTGAATGAATTATAATTAATTTACAGTTATAATACAACGTATATTTAAAATTAAAGTTTAGTTGTATTATTTATTTAACCGACTTCAAAAAAAGAACTAGCAATACGACGATACGTTTTTTATACCCATATATGTATGTATATATACACATATATGTGTGTGTGTCTATGTTAATTTTGACTTAATTTTAGCTTGAGAATATGCAATTTAACTTAAACTATTACGTAAGAAGGTTACAAATGCAAGTGTTAGCGAACTCTGACTCACTTCCTCGCTAGACTGAATGGCTTGCAACTTGCATATTATAACACAATGATATTATAAATGCGAAAGTCTCCGAGGATGTATGTATGTTTGTTACTCCTTCACGCAAATACTACTGAATGTATTTTTAATGAAACTTCACAATGATATAGTTTACATATTATAATAAAACATAAGCTAATAATTTATCCCGGACTTCCACGCGGTATCGAGGCAACACATCTGTATCGTGTATGAAGTCACGTAACACACACTATAGATGTCGCTGACAGTTGGTTACCATGACCATTGTTTTAATGCACTATATATTTCCCTTTGAGAATAAGCATTTCTGAAGTTCATTCGGAGAAAGTCACAAATGAAAACTAGTTGTATATTAAATGTATGAGAATCTAATATGCATTGAATACACACCAGCATTACTAATATATATATACAGATATAATAAGAATAAAACCGGTCTAGAAACTCTACAGTAAAAAAAAATATGCTATTTTAGTATGTATTAAAATCGGTAATTTTAACAATTACGAATTAGTCCGCATTATAATATATTGAACGCTAGGAAGTGTTAAAAAAATGTCTTAAAGTTTTTTAATTATAATCTTATTATTATTTCAGAGATAACTTTATTTTATTTATATAACCTTAAAAGATTTTAACATATAGTATAGAACAGCAAGCAAGTATTAATGACAATTAAATATTCTAAAACTACCCTCAACAGAATCGAATAATGTAAAACTACCTTCAATACGAATGATTAATTTTAAAACTACCGTCAATATAATATTGATAACCAACCTCTTTCGTCCAGGGACCCTTGACTAGTTCAGGGTTGACAACCTTGGTCCACCTCTGTTGACACTGAACATCAGATCTATCAGGAAACTGACTCGCTATCTTCTCCCAATTCTCATTGTACATCTTAACGTAAACCTTCAAACGTTTGTCCTGGAATCATTTATGATATAATTATAATAATTTATTTACATAAATTCAATTATTAATTCATTATACAGTATGATGACCCAATAACACAAGTTATGACCCAGATGATAATTTTAGATAAGTTACTGTACTCTAATTAAAACTCGTTAGTACATGAATACATGGTATATTTAAAGTACTGAAGTTATTTCAATTCTGCAAAGGAATAATATATATATAATATGAGTTGAATATATTATAAACCTTTCATAGCAACTTATTGTATGTATAAATTAGCTTTATAAGATGTTTGATCTTGGCCTTAGATGTCCAAGATACCCCATAAATATATACGGTCATATAATACAGGAAGATATATAGTATTGTATGTAATTAGATTAAGTATACGTGATTTGTTCAAATAAATTGAAATAAGGAATTATAATCCTCAAACTTGCGTACGTATCTGTATTTTTAGTACAAGTTTGTGTGTGTTACTACATACGAAGAGTTTCCCGTTTCTCATTCAATAAACGATATCAATACTAATAATGTACGAAATTTCATGAATGAAAAACTGTTACTGCTCCGTGTGTAGTTTAACGATGCCAACTAAGACTAAGCATACATTTCAATAGCCAACCTCATCTTTGGTCCACCTTCCCCTATTGATATTCTTCCGCGGCCCAGAGCCTTTGGTTGGAGGCGGTACATCTTCATACGTGTCATCCTCTGAATAGTCACTCGACTCTGAATCATAGCCGCTGCGTCTGAACAAATATAATTACAACTCATTACATTCATTACATAGAAAGCTATGTATATTTTTTTTCTATTGAAATAATAAAATTGCTACCATCTTATTCGTATATAGATAATCATTAGCTCCGCTATGGGAAATGTATTCCAAGCATTTTCTTATATCAAATACAATGAAAAGACGTCATAATCAAACCACGTATGTGAATTGTAAAACAATCTGATTTGAAGTTTTAAAATAAATTTTCATGGTAGGTATTATATTATTTACAGATTTAAGAATGAGATAGTTTTAAATGACTCTCTTCTATGACTTTACTTTAACAATACCGGCGCCAACAATTTAAAATGTAGACATTGGGCACGTATTACCAAAAAATTCCCAGAATTACATAAGTTTGACTACAATTCGACGACAGACCATAATAATCTTAAATGCCTTACGTTTAATGTATGTTATAGCTTAACATTATATTGGAAACGAGTTTAAAAAAATCCGGTCTCAAGTAATAATTCTGGACGCCGATGAGGTAATATATTATTATAAAATTATCAGCTGATTCGTAACAAGTATTTTTTCATTCATAAATATTATACTGTCCATACATTATTTTTTATTTGGCCGTTATAGTGATATAAATGTAAAATTAATTCATTCAAGTTATATTACCAATGCTTCATTCAGTTAGTTTATATATATGTTTAGATAATTTTTTTATACTCATACGTGCTTTATATTCCGTAATTAATTCATTTTTAATTGTATCATTAATATAAGTCGAATACCGAATACGGGAAGTTGAAGTGAAATCATAAATGAAAAAAGCTATACAAGATTTATTTAGTTTTTTATTTGAATCAGATAAAAAATTCTTTGTAAGAGGATTTTCAAAAGACAACATGAAGGCCTGTAAGAAATATTTTACACTATAGCGCTTTAAGCACACAAATTAAATGTATATGTGACATTATTAAAAAATAATTTAAATTAATATTAATAAGCCAGTGAATGTAATAATTTCTTTATATTTAAACTAGTTTTCTCAAGCAGCCTTTCTTACCCAAATTAAATATTACAAGTAAAAAATTATTTGTCATTCCAATATACTTGGTTTTAAATATTTATGAACATACATACGGAAATATTCATATCATCATATATGTATATATAATATATGTATGTAATGATAATAAATCCTATATTTCACACGACAGGATGATGTCATATGTGACTTATTGAACTCCCAAACAGTTTGCTCTTCACAACACATGTTCGTTAGTTTTAGTATCAAGTTGTTTGTATTATAGTTGTAGGTAAAATTATTTTTTTGTGTTATTGTATGAACTTATTCAATAAAGAATAAGAATATTTTATATAATTTAAAATTTTACTTTAAATAAATCAACAGTGACATTTTTCGTTAATAAAATATGACGATAGAAATAAATTTTAATCACGAATAGGGTTCCGTAAAATTTAACGAATTCACTTTTAAAGTAACATAATTGTTGATTACCATAATTTTATAAAATATTTATACGGAACCACATGAGCAAATAGATTGCGATAATTATAAAATATCTCCTGCAGCTTAAAGCTAAAAATAAAAACATTGGATTTGTATTGAAGTATGTACACATATAAGAATACAAAACGTATTGCTTAAGCTCAGACACTATATATGTAAAATAATTTCTATGATCCATAAATATATAAAGTAAAACCGGATCACTTAAATAGTTTTTGTATCCACGTCTTGTTTTTTTTTTAACTAAATAGATCATTTAAATAAAACCAGTTCTATTACACTACACCCAAATTCCTTATTGTATGAGTCCTGGTTCTTAATAAATACGTATATGACAATTGTCATTTAAATGAAAATGGTGGTGAAAAAACTATGGTGAATAGAAATGTACTTATATCTATATGTATGTATATAATAAAGTGACATACGCGTATAACATCACGAGGCTTATCCAAATTTGAATAAAAAACTCAAATTTCGGTTCGATACATCCATCATCCACTCAAAAACATTTTAGTAACACCCACACGCAAAATAAAATTTAACTTATAAGGTATAAAATAGTTCCCGCCAAAATATACACCACATTTTTCGACGCACGCGCAACGAGACACTGGAATCAACTAACTTATTTATCCCCTACACACGCACACACACACACACACGCATGCAGTAGTAAGGGTGAAGTATTCCTTACACACCATGCACTATGACGCACACATACACAACACATACTGAAGTAAGGGTGAAGAATACAAAAAAACGTCGAAGGGAAGAAAAAGGGACGAAATAGTGTAAACAAAGAGGAGTGACAGGGATGGAGAATGAAGTATGAAACCCTCAGCGGCGGTATAACAGCATAAAGGGCAGGTGTCAGACTTAGACAAAGAAAGTATACTTTTTATGGGATAGGTCGGCGTCTAGCATACTTAATTGTAGAAGTATGTATCTAAATAAACTTATACCACCATATCTACCAATAAACCGTTTCCTAAGAAATAAGTAACAAGAATTTTTGTATGAATTGACAATAATTTTGCACTAACGGGACGTGGGCTGACAAAAAATTGACACATGTGGGGATGTAGTAAGTTTAAAGCGGGGTTTCTGGTTTTTGTCAAGTTCGATAGGTCACACATTTTGTTTGGCAGCTAACAGGATCTCGAACAAAAAAAAACATGCCGTAGGAAAGCAAAAGTTTAAGGGCATTTTTTTATACGAATGTTAAAGTTATCTTAAACGTAGACCAGTCATAATTCGTAGCGTAATAATTACTTCAACTTCCTGGAACGTGCAGATAAAGCTTTGATCTAAGGGCATTGCCAGATACCAAATAATCTTATCTGATATCACAGAAGTTTCACATCACATGATAATATTTCGGGAATTTCGGGAACCTTTATAGTGTACTTTAAAGTTACATGCCGCTGGCTTTTCTGCGTTTATTTCCAAAAATAAACTACACTACTCTAAAGTTTTAAACATCTATATACTTTATTATTTATAAAAATAATAATAGCATACATAGTTCTTGATAATGTAAGGCATTAACATATAATTAAAGTTGGCCTCAGCTTGACAACACACGTAAGGTGTGTGAAATTCTAATTAAAGTAAGGAAGTAGATAGTTCATCTATGTATCATTCCACCTGCCCCTACCCTCGGACATGATTTCAGTACGATTGCACCTTAAACGGAAATAGATTATCTACTAACCGAAACATTAAACATACCTATAACTTACTTAATAGTTATATTATTGGATAGAATTTTGTTACTAATTTAATGACTTTTTTAGTTAGAGTAATTATAAAATCATTTTCAATTATAAAAATACAAAATGTTAGTATGTTTTACTTCATACCAATATATATATATATGTGATATAGCATTAGGGGAAGATGTTCTTCCAAGTATGTAACGGACGACAATTTATTCTACATCAATAATTATCTGACAATCACAAGACTTCCTTTAAGGGTCTCGAAGGAAATTCATATTTAAGTTGGTCATATCCCATGTTTCCTGTCTTAGCACTTCAAGTTTGAATGCACTTTCCAGTTATGTTGAAATCTCTTGTTTACTTTATGCTCTGTACTTGAGACACACACGATTTTGGTTTACCGGTTCTGGACGGAATTACGCCACAGACTAAATAAATGATTGATGTTATTGTAATGATAGTTTCCTGTCTGTATGTTAATTGATTTTATTTTTTTCCACTGTGGCGATGGAGGAGTTTTTCAACTCCAATCGAAACCCGTTTACGTTCCCAGCGGTATTGTTTCCGAGTATAGATTCAATACTAGTTCTGTAATGTATTTGTTGAAGTTATTTCGCGTGCACTATTCCCTTCATTCATAGTTTACACTTTTTTTTATATGACGATTTTAAAGTCGATCAACTCACACAAATAGATGAGAAATGAGTAAGAAAATATTTATATAAGAAAGACTCATATAGCTTTAAAATTTACACACTACTAGCTTTATCTTACGACTTTGACGTTTCCTTTAGTTGAAAATAAATTATCTACGATTAACAAAGAAGATAGATGTGTTGGACAGCCTGTAGCGACATTTATGATTTGTCACATGACTTTTAGTACAAATAAGGAGTACTCGGCATTTCCATATAAATTATAACCAACGTGATTGTGATGTCTAAAATACATCATATGATAATTGCATCAAAATCCGTTTAGTGGTTTATACTTGAAAGATACATTAAAAACATACAAACATCCAAATAATCATATTCATTAGAATTATTAAATACCGTTAAATCCTACCCATTAAAGGCTGGTATTTGGATACCATATACAAGTAATAAATCCAATTACATAACTTTTTTTTTTTAATAATTGCCATAAATACAACTGAAACATCGCTTTCTTTTATGTGATAAATAAACAATTCCATAACAGACACATCCCACATTAGCAATCTTAACACTTTGGTAACACAACTCTTGTACACAAACAACTGGTTAAAAGCAATATGACACCGGATTTAGTAATGAGAAAATTCCTGCCTCCGACGACGCGTAACTCTATACGTGCAATGAAATGGAAGTAATTATTTCCATAGTTAAGGTTTCTTGAAGCTCAACAAATATATCTTCTTGCAGATTAAGATTGAGCTGAATTCGGTAATATAGATTTATAAGGCACATGTATATGAAAACTTTCAGTACCGTATGAGCTGACAAAATCGTGTAACTATTATTTAACTTCAAAAAATATGTTTAATTAAAACTAATTCCCGTTCATAATCTCCTTAATTTCTTATACAAACTGTTGACTCTCAAAATACCGTGTCTTTGATAAAGGGTCCAAACAGGTTTTATATCCACGGAGCATAGACAAATAAGATGTGACCACCTGAAGAGACTATAATAGAAAGAATAGGGGATGCTAGCAAAATTAGATAGCTGTACAGAATTCTCACGCGCCGTCATGGCCACAATTTGTCATTATTTAATATGACATATACAACAATAATCCCTCCATGCTATATACTTATTTTACAATAATATAATATTTTTATATATTATATATTTAATTTTATATAGTTTCCATTGCCTTGTGAATTGATTTCCTAACTACAAATCAGAATACAAGAGAATCTAAGAATAAAAAAGAAAAAAAAGATATTGAAGAATGAAAAAAAAATAGGTAAAGGACTTGCGACGTGTTTACCAAACGCGAGGAAGCAATTTTTTGTGTGCTGCGCCTGCGCACACCATATGCCATAGATGACACATTCAATACGCATATGGTTTTCGCTTGTTAATGTAACCATTTAGGTTATCTGATAACAAATCTCTCAACTGTAATGCAATATATTTATATTTTTAAGTTAGTCTGAAAGCTTAGGACGATTTTATTCAATATTGACCTCAATTTTATGTATACGTATTGAAATAAACAGTCTGCCTTAAAGAACACTGGTTTCATTACAGGACGATTGTTATTTTATTCAGTACACAAGGGTTCAATCCACCCCTATTTTATAACGTCAGCTGTTTGGTGATTATCATCGCATTGGACGGGGAGCGCTACATTGATGCCATTGAAAAGCAAGTCTGGATATAAAATGAAGATAATTCAATAAAGATTGCATTTCCATTACGCGATAAATGAAACAAATATATATAAATATTCAAGAGCCGATGTATTTCTTAAGTTCAATACTTGTGCTATTGTAAAACCTAGCTCACCTGGTTAACTCCCCCTTAGATTAATGTCAATGACTCCGGCATATGGCTTGACATTTTTCAATATAAATTTTTTCTTACTTCCTCTTATTACGGCACGCGCTCGAAAGGTGTTTAGAAAGTCTTGGATTAAATAAAATTATGAAGTTCGGATAAATTCAATACTTTTTTATTAGGAATTTTTAATTTGTAGTCCTGTCGAACGAAATTGATGGCTGTATATATTTTAATCATACACAAAGTTGTATGAAAGTTTATGTTTATAGAAACCTACTAAAACATCCGTAAAGTGAGCATACCCAGGGCATGTAGCTACACCAATCTGTAATATAGAACAAAGCAATCTCAAGGGGCCTCTTGTTTATTGTATGAGGTCATTGTTCCACACTTATCATATCAACGCAAATGAAAGTAATGGTTGACATAATTTCCTTGTTATTCAGTTGTGAAAACCTATGAGCTCGGGTTCTGTACTGTTTTGATCATATTATATAACTGGTTGAATAAATTGTATTGGTTAATTCAAAATATTTAATTTAATTAATGAAACAAACAAAGCCAGCCAGTAAGTCAAAAGAATTTAGTTATTTCATGAGGATATACTTTTTTATTTATATCATTTAACAGTTTACATTTCACAAAAAGCTTTTCCAACTTAGTCCGTGACTCCAGTGTTGACTAAATCAATCAATTTACATGCTCGTCACAAACTATTATTCTCTGATAGACACGCTGAATTATATTTAAAGTTTCATTAAAATTCTTTTAATAATATTTATGTACAAAGAAACACCCTAAAACTAACATCGCCTCTACCCTTTGATTACAAAACGTCAGTGTCTTGGTAGGTAATTTATATTTTCGGTAACCTTAGTAAGATATTGTGTCGACAATTACCCACGATTCATATTAACGGAATTAATAAATGAAAAACGTAGAACTGCTAGTGTTAAGGTACCCTGTCGAACAAATTGTTAAGGTAGATTATTAATTGGACTATTGGATTAAGGTTAAGGAAAGATAATGAAATTTTAAAACAGTTAATTTAAAATTTTCACATAGTTTTGCTTAGTTTTGCCTTAAATAGTACTTTTTATCGTCACTATATTGTCTGATATATTCTGAATAAAGGTAACACAAAAACATTTAATTTTTTATAAATTTAAACTATGGTTAAACTTGATGTTTGTGTAATCTCTAGGTGTAGAATTCAACAACTTAACCCTTTATAGTATTTTTAAGAACATAACATGTTGGTTATCGTCGCACTTCAAACCTTTCTTTAAGTGAAAATTACATCAAAATCATTTCAACCGGGCTAAAACATTGAAAACTCTCAAAATATGGAATATAACATGAATTATAAATTCAGAAAAACGGACACTTATTTTATTTAAACATAAAAATTAACTAAAAAATGTTTCATATTTGGAAAATCGTCACATACATTTGAAAATTTGTTTTTATTTCCTTTTTTGGCGAGACGTGTCGAAAATCAAAACGGTGGATGTCAATAACCTTCATGCAATCTGGCAGGTGATAGTGCATTTGCAGTTACACGAAATTATATCGATAGTTCAAAAAATTTATTACTTGATTTTCATTTTATATATTTTTTTCATTAATTAATTTTATTTCGACTTAGGGTATCTATAATATCCTAAGCTACGTTTTTGAAGCGTAGGAAATAAACGGAAAACATCTTGAAAACGAATCAATAAAGCGCTTTAGGAATGAACTCTTCATAAGACAAAACATTTTTTTTTAATAACAATATTTTTCTGAGATTAAATTTGTATGATATTATAAAAAGCCACAGTACATTGAACCTTTGTTATTTAGCAGGCAGGTGTTTTAACATCTGGAGAACCACGTGGCGATCAGATTGTCTGATTATCGATGTGTTAAAATAACAATCGCATCCTCTTGGCCTTTGTTTTATCTGACGTCAGACTTTAATTGATGTGTTAGCTTAATTATTTTCGAATAAACTTTTTAAAATCTAAAACTATGATTGTCTATAGTTATGAAGATATAGAATTGTCTATGCTACAGTAGCCCATGGGAAAGCTACCCAGCACAACAGACAGACGCATATGGGGGTATCATTACATAAGCATACATATATAAATATGTACAGAATTCAAATAAGTACTTAAAATTTATAATGTGCTTAAAATCATACAAATAAGGCAATAATTTTTGATTATGATTTCGCTTTCAAACTTTACATGCAAACAAAAATTAATGTATTTAATTGGACCATCTGGAGCCAAAATTAATTCGACTAAAATAAACCAATGAATAATCGATAAATCAAAAATCCAAAAAACAAACTATCGATCCTCTAATCAGACATCACTAATTCCGACACCATTTTTATCGTGTTGTACTAAATTAAGGCTTCGCTGACGCTTCTGTTATAGTCGATAACATATAAATTAATTTTGCAACGCCATTAACGCATATTTTTTTTGTTCAACCATTTTTTTCTGGTAAATGTTCTATAAGTTAGTTTAGTTATAACTCAATTTATTTCAAAGATAATATACGTATGTCGTAATTGGTTACATATAAATATATTCAGAGGGCACGCCATGTGCAGCCCCCACACAATGATTGAACAGCTGCTATATAAAACTACCGAATAAACTTTGGTTCCGTATACAATAGAGGTATAAAAACCTTAAAGGTTTACCTTCCGGACACTGAGAAATATTCGTAAATAAAAACATATTATATAAAAAAACATATTAAAAAAACATATTATGTAAAAAACAGTAGAATTATAATGGAAATTTCTCGCCTTCTTGAAGCAGTGGATATAGGTTCCTCCATATAATTATCTTATACATATACATATATATATATATATATATATATATATATATATATATACATATTATTAGTTATATCATTTTTAAATACGAATTTAATTTATTTATCATTTTAAATAGTTCAATTTCTATTTCATTACACGGAAAATATATAATAAAATTTTTCTTTATACCATGGTTAATATTCTTGGGCGTAAATTTGTCTTTTTTTTATTATAGAGCGTAATTTGTGTTTTGATGACAGCCTCAAAAATTATTGATGACTTCAGAGCGGAATACGTAATAAGTTGTATGGGGTCATTACACTGTGGTAACTGTAGCATCCCTTGCGAGTCTTTGTCCAAGACCCTTACCGTGGGAAACATGACAGGACCCTTAATTATAAGGGTATAAATTAGTATTCGTACACAACACTGAATGAACACTTCATGCATCCAAAACCGGAACCTCTGATAGCGTTATCAAATTCATGTTTGTATATAATATTAAAATACAAATTCCAGAAACTCATTTAGTTCGATATCATATTAATCGGATGTTTAGTACGACTTAACTTTATATTCATTCGTTGGTTTGTAATGAAAACATCGGTATCGTTAAAATAAAGAATATAACAGATTTGCTAGAATAAAAATAAATGTAAAAAAAAATCCAATACATACATATAATTATGTCCAAACAATTAACATCATATAATCCTAACATTACAACAGATTAACAAAACAAAAACTATTAATTTCTCACGTCATACAAATTCATAGCTATGGTAATGCATTAAGAATAACAAATAGATTCATATTATAATAAATGGCATCAAAAACCATTGTAAAAACGTGTTCCCACAGACCGTGTCAGAACACACGTGCGATATGGACACAACTTGGGGAGTGAATTATCGCGTGCATCATCTTACGTAATACCTGCCCTAGTTATTGGACTATTTGCCATATAAAAATACAATGTACGAAAGAAAAATGATGTCCCGAGTAGGAATAAGACGTACCAAAAAAACATGATGTTCCGAACAGGATTACGATGTACCAAAAAAACTATGATTCACTAAGTAGTGATATGATTTATCAAAATGTACCAAGTGAAAATACGGTTTAAATGAAACTAATATTCTTTGGATTACTACGCGTTTTTTATTATTTTAAAAACCACATACTCCCGACGTTTCGGTTAGTTTGCCACAACCGTGATCACGGGCAGACGAGACATCTCGTCATATAATACGCGTAGTAATCCGAAAAATATTACATAGTTTCATTTAAATGAATAATCGCGAAACTCTCAGATTTCATTAAAGATATGATTTATCAAAAACGAATTGGGTTTAATAATTATATGCTTTAAACAATTCAATCCAACAATCAACAACAAAATATGCTTAAAACAAACTACATATGTATGTATAAGTAACGAATCTTAGGTATAGGTACACCTATATTATAATATAAATAAATAAATATAAAGAAAAAAAAATATTCATAATCGATACAATTTGTTATTGAACGGAAATTGAAAAATAAAAACAAAAAATCAGATTACATAAGGTGGATCAGAACTGTGAAATCGATTTGGATATTAAATACGTTCGGAAATTTGATAGAGAAAACTATTAATAGGTTCAGAAATTTCTACAATAATCATTAAATTAAAAAAAAAACTTTTTTTTATATCTTTTTTTATTTTTGGATTCTCAAGATACACAATTTTTAAGTAGGAAGATAGTATGTCATAGTATGTTGGTCTGAAATGTACTGGCTATAAATATTCAAGGCCCACATGAAGTAAAGTCAGAGATAGTAAAAGTTACTTCAAACATTAAAATAGCATACGGGTTCGCGAATGCTCACACCCGCATTAGATAAAGAAAATTCAAAAGACTTGTCATTTCATAAGGTTATATTTCATTATATTTAGAACATAACATTTTTATATATATGAGCGGCGATTTAAATAATAATATTATTTTTTTGCATTAGACAATATTTATAACTTACTAAAAGTATTAGTACGGTGAAGTATAATGGTTTCGTATTAAGGTTTTAAGAAAAAACCGAGAGTTTGTAAGTTATTTATTAATAGATGGGTTAATGTAGGCGATATATTAATATTAAAGTATATTTTACAAACATTTATTGAAAACACAGCACAAAGTTGAACATAATTAACCACGTTTGTAAGGAACGGACAATTCGACAAATCAAAATTCAATTTTAAACCCGTTAGGCTAAGCTAATTCTAAGACATTTTAGTTGTTCAAAGTAAAACACCAGTATCAAGCGGTCATGGGAAAGTAATTTCACTAAGACATCTAAAACATAATACTTACAATGACTTATAGCTGGCAAATATAATTGCTACTTTTTTTCCTCTAAGTCTTTTATTAGCAAACAAAGTCACGGAAAAGGCATAGCGGTATACGAGTCTTATAATTAAATAAAATGGAATCACTTATTACACAGAGTCCGCATCCGGTGGATAAATTACTATTTATTTAGAATAACTATTTCCTTAACTAACGATAAGTGTTGTTTAATTTACAAGTTCTGTTAAATACTAAGTTATGTCTGCGGCGTGTGTTGTGTCTAGTTTATTTCCAGTTTTGATAACAAACAGGAGTAATTGCAGAGGCCCTGAAGTAGCAAACATTTAGTTTTCAAAAAAAACCTTCTTAAAACGCCTTACAGGGGTCACTTAAGAAACCGTAGCTAAAAGAAATTAAATTGTACTAAAGATCATAGATAAAAAGTGTTTTAAAAAAAAGACAGTACAGCTGTCAGATGACACCGGTCGGACCGCACGCGCCGTATATGTTCTAACTTTGATATGCTAAAATATTTGTTAGTAAAAAAAATAAGGTCCAAATAAACTGTTATACATGACAAGTTTTGAAACAATTCTGAATATGACGATTTTGTAATCTATAATCGAATTTGGAATGACATATTATAACTTAAAAAATAATGTAACCTAAGTAAAAATTTTAATAAGAATAATTTGAAAGATTCAAATTTCGAATGAAACAAATTCGTTGCGTATAAATTATTAAACAAATGTCATCTGACAAAAGGAAATTAAATATAAGCTATAAAACTTCATAACAATTAGGAACATTCGAATTTCGAATCTCGTGACCGCGTTGATCATAAATAGCCAACATGTCATTTGAACTTTGTCTCTTGCAAATGGAGGATTGTCCATCAACGTAAGGTATTGCAAAATTTTGGGAAAAAAAAAATTGTAAGACCCTCGCTACCCCAGTTTCTTAAAGGTTCTTTGTATTACTTATGTATCTATAAACAGCTGTTCTATTCAGAATACTACCTTCTCAGACACGTGGACAAAAATTTATTATTATTTGTTGCCAAGGACCTATCGCTGAATGATGAGATCTTTAACTAAAAATCTAAGTTATTTTAACTAAAATATTAGGTAGAATATAAGAGGACGCAATTTTTATGAATCTCCATATGAATTTTACACATGATTAACTAAAACTCTTGAAACCATATTGAAGACACAAAAAAATCTGAAATAATTTATATGTGTGAAGTCCAGAACTAATCAAGTGTATAAAAAACACTAAAAATAAATAAATGTTGAACCATTCAACCATTTCCGCTATAACTCGGAAGGTAAAAATATATCCGAGGTGTTCTAACCCTTATTACCTAAGCAATATATTATCTGTAAAGTTTGTATCCAAATGTCACGGGACAAAAACTAAGTTTATTGGACGAATATTATTACAGCCTACAGGCATGTTGCATCGTGTGAAAGTGCCGACGCACCCCAATCAAATCGACATTCATAGAATATCACAGATAGGGATGGGCCATTGTTATCGAGGACTGAAATATATTACAAAAATATTTCTCATGACTAAAAGTTTAGCTTAGTATTTTAAGCGGTGTCATTTAAAGCGCTTAATTAGCATTTAGTTTTCCTATGGTTCTAGGGATATTATCGTGCAATTCCATCGATAACAAAGGTCATCCCTAACGTACACCTTGACACCATCTGCACATAATTACTCGGGGGTGCCACCCTCCGTGTCGTTTACCTCGGGGTCAATAATACATACACGAACGATTCTCACATGAAAATTTTTCGATCAAATGAGTTTATATCGAAAATTTTTTATTAATAAATCCTCATTTAAATAATACATAAATGGATTCACGTGACCTTTATCACCGATATAATCTAACTATAGGTTCAAAATAAAACAAATATAAAATTGTTGAATTTAAAACGAAAATAGTATTTTTTATTTGTTCAATAAACAATTTTATTGGATTTTGAGTGTTGTGTTATCCATATATTTAAGTAATATATATGGTGTACTAACAAACGTTTTCGTTAATTCGTTGTTAGTATGTAACTTTGTTTACGACATATAGATCGAGGGTAATTTTAAAACGATTACAATATATCGCAGACCGTATTAATATGAAAATAAATTACAACAAGTATTTTATATTAAAGGAGTCTGTATTATGAATTTATAATAAAGTCAAACCAGTTTTCTTTTTTTTTGGACAGCTTTAAAAAAAAAGATATTGTCATAAGAGGCAATGAAATGGTTTAAATTTGTTTGCTACTAATGGCTATGTATAAGCAAATATATAGTTATATTTTTAAGACATTTTATACAATTAAAAAAAAATGTGTTTGTATGCTACACGATTTGCACTATATCTTTATTATCTTAACTCTCAAGCTATATCGAAGATTTTTCAAATACAAGTGATGGATCAAATGCCAAAAAGATATCTAATTTGTTAACACCACTGATTGATATACTTAGATTAAAAATAATTAAACACACAAGTTGCTAATAGTAGTAATCTTTCATGTATATTTTACCATTATATTAGGGTGACAACATTTAATATAATCTATATATTCAATCTTTAGCCATCGCAAGGTAAAATGGCGGGAGGGTGTAAACACTTTAAAGGATGTACAACCTGGCTACAATAGCCAAAATTTAAATGCGACCTTCAACTCAGCGTGATCAAAGAAACCTTGAAAGCGCGTCAAGGTCCCACGTACAATGCCTGCTTAAATAGATATGGCTTAAAAAGTCGTAAGCAAAAAGACGTTCTTACAAATATATCGATTATATTATAAATGTTTGTAACAGCACTGAATTAAGTTAAAACCTAGTCTATAACTAAAGTACTCACCAACAAAAGCATGTGAAAACGCACGTGATTTCATATTTTATTCCTTCGGAGTGGAATGCAATAAACAGCTGTTTTATCATCAAAAGCCGGTTCGTATTGTCTTAATAGATACATATGAAATTATACTTTATTGTTATAGCAATATAAGTAAAAATTGATTGAATATAAATATGGATTATGACTAGATAAAGCTTTGCTGGTTCTTGTACGTACTTCGGAATTTCCTTTAAACATGTACCCCTATTGACATTGGTCAGAAGAAGTGAAAAGTTTAATTAAGACGATAATTCTTCTAAAACTATGGTTTCCGGATATACTAGTTGTTGTACAAAACTTTGTCCAATATCTTTGATATTTATTCCCCATCATAATTATATGTTTTCAGACTTGATTTTTCTTAATGTTCAGTCATCTTAAGACTTTATTACCTATATTATCTTTGAGACTTCCAGACTTATCTTTTATTAAACTTTATCATAAAGTTATTAATCTCGTTAGTCTAGCCGCTAGCGTGTGAAACAGGGCGGTGTGTTGGTAAGAAATAAGAAGATACCTACAGAGGTTCATAATCTTCATACGTGATATCCATTTAGGTAACTCAGACGCCACATACAAGTTTTTATCATTGGACTGGTTTAAAGCCAGTAGATTTAAAATATTATGACGTACTATATACACACAAGTATATAAAATTAAAGAGACATTACAATACTGTTAGAAATATATTGTTATTATAATTATAATAAATAGTGGGTAAAATTACGAAAGTAATCTGTATAGATCTAATAAAAAATGGTCAAAACTTTTACATTTTTATGTGAGCATGAATTTATGAATTCCATGTAGTGAGGATATTATAAAATGAATAAAAGCGAATTATAGTAATAAATATGTTGTTAAGTCACGACAAGAAATAAAAATTAGTTGGCGTGGAATGTTAAAAACGTGCTAAAAGCCTAATGATGAATCAGAAACAAAAGGTACTTACAAGATTTATGGTATTACTTTGTACGATAAATTCATTGTGATGAGATATACAACATAATTGATTAAGAAGCACGAAGACGTAGGTAATTTGGCGAAAACATTGTCACAAATACTTTTTAGGTTATAATAAATAGTGAATTTAAATATCTACCAGCAATCTAATTCCGTGCTTCTAAGTAATTACTACGGGTCAATTCAAATAATAGTCATCTTATAAAGATAAGGACATATATATTTTTAACTAAACATATAAACGGATGATAAAACTTACTTTTTACGCCGGCCGGTCGATTTGTTTTCGGTTGGAAAGTTGAAGGATTCTCCAAAAATCCGATATTGAAAATCGTCTTCTTCATTACTTTGAAATTGCATCTCTTACACACTAGTTACGAGGCTCGCGACGAAATTACCCACCCTTATCATTTGACCTTAGTATCATTGCGAAACATAATCAATTTAAACCACTTACATTACACGTAAACATTAGAATAATAATTGACTAAATAATTTGCCGCGAAAAGTGTTATACCATAGACAATTTTATTTTTTAAAAAAGATCACAGCTGTAGTGTGTGCGGCCAGTACTAAGTGTGGACTGAGCGAGCGAACGACAAAGGGGCGAGGCAGGCGGGAGCTTGTCCCTCGGCTTGCCCCGGCAATGGCCGTGGAATTCCGATGTTAATGGTTTTCATTCACTTATTTAAAGGCATTTCCTGTAACTAGTTTTGCAATAAATACCATTTTTGGAAATTATTTAGAAATTCATGTATAAAAAAATATTTTTAAACAAGCATAAGTATATATGCTAATATTTGATATTAATAAATGACATCATCTCGCACCGGATAGTTCACTTCCAGCTTTAGAAACTTTAAATCGGCAACATGTTTGTCAATTCTATTAAAAAGACTGTGATCATTTGCAATTATTATAGCCTTTTTCAAAAGTAGCCTAATGATCCAATAAACAAACCTTTGGGACGTCCTAATTTTCTAATAATAGGTATATAACTACGTTTGAATATTTAAAAAATATATAATTATGTCAATGGAAAAAACGCTGCCTAAGAATGCTGTTTACGTAATGTTACCATTACTTGGCTTCACGTAACCTATCAAATATTGTAAATAAATAATTAATTTTAATGTAAAACAATAAAGTTAGACTGAGTATATAAAATAGAATCTTATATAATAATCGAGATAGTATTTATTTTTAAATAGAAATTAAAATTTACAATTCACTTGAGAATATTTTCTTTCTGGTCTCGATGGAATTATATAAATAAATATTCTTTAATCATAACAGTCAAAACATCTATAATATAGTATGAATAGGATAGAATCTATGACCTTTAATGAAATACCACCGCTTCACGAACTATGATGTCGCGTCAGCGTTAACGTGTGTTAAAATTTTTGAAATGAAACTTCTTATGCGACTTCTAACAAGGTTGCGTTAAACATTTACGCTCCAGGGGAACGGGGGGGGTACAAAAAGAGCAATAGGGAATGTGTAACTTGTAAGTAATGTTAATAAATAAAGATTATCTTAAAGAAACACTAAAAATTCCTTCAAAATCAATTTCTAACCCTTCCTGTTCTCATTCCAATATTACGAAGTGTAATTTCTTCCGTGCGAAGGACTCCACGCACAATTAATTTTGTATTAGTGCGTATATAAAACTTATACACTGAATACTTACGCTTCCTCCTTAATAATAACATAATCCTCTTCCACTTCAGTAGATAGTTTCGCTTGCAATGCCTTCAGCTTATCTATCTGGTGCTGTAGATATGATTTCGTGCCTTGCTCTTCCATGCTATAGATGACAAGATTATTTCTTTAATTATATACAATTCTATAATAGAAATTTTAAATAATTAATCTCGAGTAATTTTCATAATAATAAGTATGTAATAAAATTTAAGTAATTTTAATAAGTTAAAATTTAAGCAATGCTTACAATAGACTCGTACTCGATGTCATTAACCATTTTGTTATTTTTTATATTATTAAATCAACAAAATGTAGAAATATATCTACCTACTGTCGTAAAAAATATTTAAACAAAATAATGAAATAGATAATTTTTTTATTAATTTTCAAATTTTTACTTTCATTACCATTATTTACATTAAGTTTTCAAAACAAAAGTCAATTTTACATACAATTTTACACATGTTTTTTTTGAAACAATTTCGAATTTTAAGAACAACATCATATAATTAAATTATGAATTGAGATTGTGTTAATTCATTAATATTTTTTTTAGAATCTTATTTCTAAAGTAGCTTATATATATGTAAAAACTACTTTAGAATATGTATATATATATATATATATCGGAAAAACAACTATATCCTATGCTGTTATTACGCAACAATAGAGGTATATTTATTCTATCCAAAACGAAAGTATAATTTTATTCTCAAGAAATTACATTTTCAATGACATATCTAATTTAACGTTGGCATTATAAACAGTGCAGTTCCCTGTTAAATAGAAATAAAAAAAAAATCATTAAAAAAAAGAGAAACGAAACACTCATATTAACTTCCTATCATAAATACACGTGTAAAAATATTCCCAAGGAGATTTGATACAAAAAAATCTAGTACAATTTCTTTATACTAAAAAAAATTCACTGAAAAAACCAACGTCACCAATTGGTAGATTTAAAGTTTGTTTCAAATATATGATATATATTACAACAGCATTTTTAATGATATCACGAATAACTGTATAAAGTAAATATCATGTATAATGATGTATTTTATTATAGTATAAAATTACAGCTTAATAGTCGAAGCGCTTAAAATTGAATATAAATATCGAGAAATACGAAAATTGCACTTAATATGTTATAGACAAATTCATATATATGTACATTGGAGTAAATATTTGGTTGTCACTTTTTTTAATCTGTCAAACAAATTTAAATGAAATATCATTTAAATTCCCGCTTTTTCTTCATGGACTTTTGACATTGGCAAAATATTCCACGATTCCAGTGCGAATAAAGCCAAAGCGTAAAAAAATCTTCCTAACATTGATCGCGTTTGTACATAATTCTATTTTCACACAAAAAAATAAGATTACAATATAAAAATAAAAGTCATATAATGTTTTCATTTTAAATTTGGATTTATAATAAAACACTCCAGTCTCGTAATGATATACGTTAGGCATGTGTATGATTTAATTAATATATAATAAAGGTTTAAATAAACATCAAAAGTAATTTAATTAATAATATCAATAACGATGTATTTTTTTACTGACAAATGACAACGTTATTTATATATGTAAAGAACAATTCAGCACGAAACTGTCTCAAAATAGAATAACGAAATACAATAATGTTGTTCTTTAACAATATTAGGCGAATAAAAGGTAAACTAATGTAGTAATTACGTTTATAGACAGGCAATGTGCCTTTGTTATATATTTAATGCAGTTTCATACGTTTTACTCACGATAAAGATATAAGATTAACATTGGGTTAAACTTAACCTCAATCTCATTGACGAATGATTTAAATGTATATTTTATTCCGAATTATATCAATTCTTGAGAGCGTAAAACAAGAATAAGTATTATACTAAATGATTGCAGTGATTCTTGCAATTGCGTAATAATGGACGACATTGAACCTTGCAATATTTCTTCACACTATGTATAGTACTACTAAGTATTAGTTAACACGTATAAAGAATGGCATGATTTGAGATCTTTATATTATGTTTGCTATACTCGATTGTCAATATTAAAACACCTTTCAAAATATATATCCGTTAAATATTTAAAGATCAAATTCGAAGGAAAAACGTTAAACCAACGGCGAATACTGTTATTTAGTATACGAAAGTCTAAGGTTGTGCTATTTTGCGAGTGTTGTGAATCAAATTAAATGAGTAAATAACCATTATACAAGTAATAACTACGGATAAATGACTGAAACATTTTATTTATTGCAAGTAAATAAAGAAGTTTGGTTATAAAATCACGAGTGACGACACTATTGATCGAACATTAGTACACATACCTTGGTTTTGCATTTTTCTCCATATTACAAACTTCCTATTGGAATATGCCCATAGCAATATAGGCTGATAATTAAAAGCTTAAGTAATCTTTCTAGGAGATTTGGTAATAATAAAAAATTATAACACACTTAATTATTAAAAATAAATATAAAGTATTGAGTAAAATAACCACAGTTCGTTATTATTCGTTACAATCAAAACTGGAACTTATCTATCTCTTTCCTAAGGCAAGCTTATCAGCAATGAGAGAAAGAGATAGCGTAGAGTACTGTAAATAAACTCTGTGTGCCAATTACGTCAAGCGCCATCTTTATAAGAAATGAGGCAATATTTCGTCTATGGAATTTCTAATGTTGCCAGTGTACATTAAGGAATAACTGGTTTAAAAATATTTGTTTTTTTTAAAAAAAGGGTAATTATATAAAATACATCAGTATGAGAGTCAATATATATATATATATATATTTTAAATTAATAATTCTAATAATACCTTTGCACATTAAGACTAATTTATTATTTATCGATTAAAAAGAATTAGCTAAAATAATTTCTAAGAAACAACCAGGATTAATTTCCGTTTCGATAATTAATATGTTATTGAAATTTTACTATTATTTAAAATAAGACACACAGGTATTATTTAAGAAAAAAACATTGAATATTTTTATTGAAACATATGGATTTTAATTTTACTTTTAGATTTAACATTATTTATTTTGTTAAAACGTTATCTTATAAGAGATTAAATATTTCAAATATTTTCTATTTGTTTCTTAAATATATTTTTCTAATCATCTAATCAATTTCCGAATAGTTTTTTTTACTCATGCGTGTAAAACGTATAGTATTGTTACAATTATTATATGGAAAGAGCTAATCGCATACAATGCTGTTTAATTATTTTTTTTACCGAGGTTGTATTAACATATGATTTCTTATATTACAAGCGTTTCATAAACTAAAGTATGTAAAATAAGCATTTTTAATATGAGTTTAAAATTATATGAAATTCATATTAATATTATTTTTACATTCCACTTTGTTTAAATATTTCTTTAGTTGTAATCGCATCAAAATTTTGTATAATATTTATTAAAAATTAAGTCCTTGATAGAAGCTACTAGACAAATTAAATTAACAATTGTAATACAGAAAGTTATGGCAGAGAATCCGAACCGATCATGTTGATTTTTGACATATTTATAATTATTGATTAATTAAGAAGGTATTTGGCATTTGCATTATTACCATAGTCTTTTATGTCAACACTTTTTTTAAATTTGGAGCATATAAAATAATAAGTATTTCTATTTCAAGCTACCTACCGTAGGTATCCGTCGGTTTGACTAAGAAATAACAATAATTGATAGCGGAGTGGTAAATCAAATGACAGTGACAAGCAGTTTTAAATCTCATTCTTCAAGCACTTTCCTTGTTTTCATACTTAATAGCTTTAAAGCTTGAACAAAACATGTTTTCAAAAGAGGAACCATTCACTACAAGAATGCGTTACGAAACGCGAAAAATTCACTCCGTTAGTGATGCATTGGTGAATGCGAAATTTGCACTTTGTAAGTAAATACTTTTTATTATTAATGATCATCTATTTACCAAATTTCTTATATTTTCTTCTCTTTAATAGCTTTAAAGGATCCTTCCGTTTGGGGCGGAGGTTTATTTGTGTTTTATCACATTTTTGCATATTTAGAAGATGCCAAAGACAAGTTAAATGTGCCAGAACTCAAAAAAATATTTGTTGATCCAGTCATGGAGAGGTTTGTGCTTAAGAGTATTAAATTTAATGTTATAGATTTCATTAATTTTACGTCATGTGAAATTAATGTCACAATATGTTTACTGTAATCACATCTTTAATAAATATTTCAGAAAGAATGAATTTGAAGTGGACCTAGCAGAATATTTGGGTGAAGATTGGTCTCTTTTGCCAAAGTCACCCGAACTAGAGAATTATTTACAGCATTTAAAAAATCTGGAAAGAGACAAGCCTATTTTATTATTGGCATATATATATCATTTATATTTAGGCATGCTGAGTGGCGGTCAAATACTGGCTAAGAAACGTAATCTATTTGGGGAAGGTATTAATACTATTATATTATTATATAATTGAGTGTTAATCCTAATACTCAATAATAAAACCCTTATTAATTTGTATTTTCCTTCATAACATATCTAAAAGTTTCTGTAGTAATATTTACACAAAATATTTAAGTTTATTTTCTAAGACTGAACGTAGAAATAACTTGCTATTGATGAATATTTAATACATGTATGTTCATTTTCAATATATAAATAGATATCATGTTGTTGAAAAAGCCATAATTTAGTTTAAAAAAGTTTTTCTAATGCTTTTGCGGGTTTAAAAATATTGCCCTATAAAATTTTATTAATATCTCATAATGGCCTTAAAAAATTTATCATGCATTAAAATTTTATTGTAATACTTGATATATATTCAGCAGATCAAGAGAAACCTCGGAAGTATCAAGACAGAGTGACATGTTTCGGAAATGTTGACATCGGAGAATTGAAAAAGAAAATGAAACAGGCGATGAATGAAATCGCCGAAAACATGTCGGAGGATGAGAAACTTGAATTTATTGAAGAAAGCAATCATGTGTTTATAATGAATAATTTAGTTGTTAATTCTATTCAAGGACAGAGTCAAATTATTAATAGGATCCTGTATAAGTCATCTTTAGTCCTACTTTTTGTTGTTGGAGTTACAATAGCTTATAAAATGGTCAGATAAATTGCCATTCAGTGCAATTTATTCCTGTATCTATAAGTCAATGGAAGCCCTGATAAGTGATTACTATGACGAACCAAAGTATTGTTATTTGTTACTAATAATTTAGAAAGACATCATCATTGATTAGAATTAATTTTTTTAGTGCCATTAAAAATTTATTAGCTTTATTAGTCATTTGTACCTACAATCCCTATATACAGTTTTTTTTTATTAAACTAATACAAATTTTTAAAAATGTATTACGTTATATGCTTATGATAGTGGTATATAACGCAGTACTTATACAAATCTAGAAAAATTTTTTGTTTTGTCTTTTACAAGCCTAAAAGAATTAAATGTATATGTCTTTTCAGTTCATTTTAGTCACAATTTATACTCACTTACTTGCTAGGCAGCATTCTTTCTATTTGATATAGGAAAAAAATTTGCTTTGTAGACTTAGCAGTCGGACTCATAATTTAGAATGACATTCATATTACATAAAAAATAAAAGACTGAATACACCTAAATGTAATCGTAAATTTTATTATATCTGAATTACGATGAATTGGATCCTACAAGGAAATAATTTACAAAATATGTTTCTATTAAACAACTTAATATAATAAGAATAAATCTATTTATCATCTAAACGAGGGTAATGTTGGTGGATCCATTGCGAGGTCAATGAGTTCATCGATGTCATCGGAGTTCCAAAAAGATAGCTCCAACTAAAACAGTATTAGAATAACGTTTAGAGGTATATATTGATTAAGTTACTTCTTTAAATATGTTAAGTTGCTGGCACATGACTTGGCAAGAGACGATATATGCGCAGAATAAGATGCGCGACGAGGGAACGAGACGGCTCAATTCTGTGCTCGTGATTGGACGTTCCTGAATACATTTGCGAGCACTTAAATTCAACCCCTTGTTTAGGTTACTGTTACAAGTTTTTCGTTATTGATGAACATCAAAAGTGACCACTTTTTGTTGCACTAAGTGTACATGCGCAAACTTATCCCCACCACGTCAAAACCTTGCCACGTTATGTGCAACTATACCAGCTCTCGACTGATTGGTCCGATAGCATTACAAATTCAATTCTGATTGCTCCCTCGGCATCTGAAACTCCGTTCTGATTGGTCGATATATTCTTACCGGATCGTGATTGGCGCACGGCCTGCAGTGTAACGCTGCGTTACGGCACTCGCAGCGTGGAGCGGCACACGGCGTGACACGGGAAACTCTACCGCCGCAAACCGTCGAGAAACGACGGGCGGCCGCGCGGTCCGACTCTAACTTGGAACCCGCCCAGATTGTACCTTGTATTGTAACATAAATAAATTAACTTAATGGGTGTAATTTACAATTGGGGTCGAATACATATAAACCTGTAAAAATATTCCAGATTTTAACGTTACACCTATGGTAAGAACAAAAAAAAATTCTAACACGTCTATTTTACGTGTTAAAAGATTCAGTGGTTTATGAAAGTGTTAACTAATCAGAAGCAAATATTTATAATATTTTAAAATATAGCTGATTATAATTTTTAAAAATAAGAAAGGCTTGCTCTCTTGTCCTCGTGGCTTATTTGTACCATCACATAGATTTTAATAATAACCAAAACAATGGTCCCGTTAATCCGACATGGTCTGTTATCTGGGCCATGAAAGCTAAAAATATTTTATTTAGTTTTTAGTATTATTTTACTAATTATTATATATAGCAGGAAATAATAAGAAAAGATGATTTTCTGGCTGGCGAGGGATGACTAGAAAAATACAAAAGCCGCAATGGAATACGTTTAATGACTATTACGGATGAAAAGTTCTAATGACGTCACTTGTATGGAGCCATTTAATTTTATTTTTTTTTGCAAATGTGTGAAAGATGTTAGTTATGATAAGATATATCACCACTTCTACTAACGACCCACAAATTTGTGGTCCTTTGGAAGTCATAGACCAAAATGCTGCTAAAACACAGACAAGTCCGGAAGATTAGGGATCTGAGCGCCGTGGAATGAGTAAATAGGGAAATCAAAAGTCACACGAAGAATGACTTCTAGATATATAACAAACCAGGAAGTAATTTCAACTACTCCGCAAGCGGCCTAGATGCAATCAACGCCCTTGAGACGCGTTTGCAATGGGCTGAACAGAATAGTGCATCCTACAACGAAATACTACTTTTGGGGAGATTGATGAATGCTTTAATCTCACGTTTCAATAATGTTAAACAATAAAGAAGTTATGAACATTTGAATGCTTTTTACATTGATTGGTTAAAATTTTGATTGTTATAGTATGTGCATTCGTTTGTTCATAATTATTTCCTGATTTTTATCCTGATGTAAATTGTATGGCACCAGTGACGTTAATTTTATGATAAAGTAAACTCTAGCGTATTATTTAATACACTTAATTTCACCACAAAACGGAACTATTCTTGCACTTCGGAGAACACATATAAATTTTTGTATAGAATCTTATATTTAGATCTGTAATTTGTCGGATAACAAGGTAGACTTTTGTAAAAAAATGCGTAAAAAATCCTACAAAATCCTGTTTGTCGGATTATAGGAGTCTACTGTATATGTAAAATTTTTATACCATTAGTTTCTAGAGCCAATGAGCTACACAGTCCAAGTTTTTCCTTTGGTAATCTAACTTGTTTCTTCAACCCGGCGTCGCCTGTCAGCCGCTCGTAGTCTTTATTAGTGTAGGCGACGGAATTATCCATTCCTAAGAAGTAAGAAGTATAAATATGATAAATAGTTCCAGAAGAATTTTTCAGTATCGAAAGTTTGTATATAAAACAGAATATTAATATATATTTAAGATTTTGTTGACGGATTTTATATAGTTTTATTTTATACGGTGATAGGCTTTAATGTCCTTTTGGCGTCTAATAGTGTCCATAGATATTAAACCGTTGCGAGGAAAAATTTTTAGTGTAACTAAAAGTGTACTAACTCGATGAATATAAAGTTAACATATTTATTCAAAGATGATCTTCTTTAAGAGAATTGTATGTAAAAAATCTTCGATTTATACCTCCCTACTTTTTGGTATCGACTTTTTTGAGAGAATTAATTCTTACCAAACAAATATTTAGCGACTCGTTTCTTTGAAAGTGAAAAATCGCCGTCCATAAGTATGTGGAGCGTGATCGAGTTCTCCATTAAATTGTGGTAGATGGTTGAGTAGTCCAACTGGGAAGCAAAATTTTATGTTCACTGCTTATAAGATGTTTTTACGACTTTTCTTCTGTATACCAACTGTATTAGTAAATGATGTCCAAGATCTTGTACATTCTGAGAGGATACTTCTTGGACATTTTAAGAGCGAGTTTTTTTTGGATGTTTTTGTATCTTTAATTTCTTTAACTTTAAAGTTTTCGTAAAATAGTTTTAAGTATAGACAATTCTAATGTAAGTTCTCGGACATTTTCAGAGTATAGTTCCTTGGAGATTTAACAGCACTTCTATACATCTATAGAAGAGTTTTTGGATATTCTAAGAAGATATTTATTTTGAAACTTTGATCGATCTTAATAACTAACCTCCTCTCCGCTGCCACACGAGCGGCACGGGAACAGTATGACAATTCGAGGTACGCCCGCTCTTAGGGGCAGGGTGCTCACTGTCTGTAGAGCACGCAACGCCTCCGAGGACCGGTTACGGTCAGCTGTTGACTTTTCTAACAATGACATAATCAGATGTTAGAGAATATTCAACAACAAAAAACAAAATAGTTTGATTATTTCAAACAACTTTAAATTAAATGGTTTTAAAAGTTAAATGATATAGAGCGACAACTACGAGTGAGTAGATTTCGAAGCTGGGACATTCAGTTATTTTGTCCCTACTAGATTTGGTGAAATAAACATACTTTTATTTCTAATATCGGGATAAGAATGTCATAAATTGAGCTTTTTTTTCACACGTACTAATCGTGTATTGTAAAATTTTAATCAAATTACTATTTGCCTTAATAATGTAACAGAAAGGGATCAACAATATTAGAGTGAATTCTCACCGATCTGGAATGCTTCAAAATATCTCGGTATATCAACCGCGTCTGTGAACGGCTTGTTGTTGACGTACAGAGCTCGAGCGCGACTGAACACGCCGCGACCTCCGTATACAACTACAGCGTATCTACAAATGTATCATCTTTATTTAATTATTACTATATTTGTTGTTTAATTTTGTAGCTAGATTGGACTTTACAAAAAAACCTTAGGAATATATTTTTTACAATAAATTGCAGGAGTGAGGTATACATATATCTATACAGAATTGTTTTTGTATAACTTTCTGAATGAAGTGGAAATCTTTTAGTTAATGCCTGTTCTTAGGATAAGTAAGTAAAAAAAATGGACACAACGAGACGAAACCTCTTAGCATTCATTGGATTCACCGTGCGGGTGCCGGGTCCATCGAGTTGCAGGAAGAGGAGCTTCAACAGCGCCTGGGACTTGCGACCCAGGTGTAGGTTTAAGGGATCCCTATTTAACGCGTATTAAACGCTCAGCTCCACTGTCCAAGCTCCTCTCTCTACCTAACCAAATTTGATTACTTACCTGTTATCAGAGAACCCATTTCCTTGCAGTTTGCTGTCCAATGTCTCCACGAACAAATCGATGTTTTTGGCCTTACGTATATTTTTATTACAGTTCTGGGCTTCAACCACGAATACCACATCCATTGAAGATGGAATATTCTGGAGTTGGAGAAATGATCCTTCTTCTATGATGTCTCCTGTCGGTGTTGTACACCTGAGAAGGTTTATGAAGGACTGTGTATGATGATAATTTTTCATAGCCATCATAGTATCTTAAGATATTGCTTATTATTGTTATACTTAACCAGCAAATTTGTCTATTTTTCCTTGTTTGTTGGGTGATCAGAAGCAAACTCGGACTTATACTCATTATTTTTGAAATGTTATGTTTAGTCTTCAATAGGTGATAAGTCTTTTAAATTCCTTATTATATCATCTTTTTTAACAAAACCTGACTAAATGTTTTTCAAACTAGTTTTAACAAACTGAGTATAGATTTAATATTTATATATATACTACTTTTTGGTCGCGACTCTCACCGCGTGAACATTAGATTTCCGCTCAGAAAGAAATGTATAAAAGGTATTAAAACAATACATTTAGTAGCCTACATTGCAAGGTTTTTATTTTAAATAACCTAGATAAAAATCAATCGAAAAGGATATCCATCACAAAATACATATTTCATAAAATAATCCTTAGAGAACAAAGATTTTTTTAAATAAATTATAGCCTATGATTTTTTCTGATGTCTAAGCCACATAACTGGAATGTTTCATACGAATTGGTTCAGTTGTTTTTGTTTGGAACGGTAACAAACATCTAGCATAGATACTCACTGGACACAGTGATCTGGTATATGCGCTGGCACGTGCTGGTGTTCGCATAGCTGGAGGTATGCACCTGCCAGGGAACAAGCGTCCGCTCCCGACATACACTCAGAATGGAATGGAACGGCATCGATCTAGAAGGTAGGACTTAATTTAGTCTAGCTTGAGCTTGAGCTTAGAATTAGGCTAAATATATTAAATTAGGTTAGTAGTCACTAGTTTTTCTCTTTAGATTTATTTCAGTTCAGAATTTCAGTACAATTCTGTTATTTCAGTTCAGAAACCAAGGTTATATATCCGGTAGATTGTAACACACAAAATATATACACTGTCCTTAAACAACAAAACGCTAAGTAGCTTCATCAGAAAAGGTGGTAATATTTTTTCTTACCGTGTATAATTAAATAAGTTAATCAATAATAGCGTTAAAGCGTTCCCTAATTATTTTATATGATAGTCGATTTTTAATAATTCCAACATATTGATATCAAGGAATACATGAAGAATTGTTCATCACTCACCAATGTGAAGCAAGGATGAAGCGGCGATACTTTATTCCTGAAGAATTTATCACAGGCCGTGTTATTTGTTCTATCAGCGATGGTCCCGTTGCTGTGCCGAATAGCCCATGATTTTGACAGAGCCTGTTTATCTGTCTGCATGATACCGGAGGGTAGTTGCAGTTCATCGTACTGTTCATTATTGTACGTTCCGAGGAGACCGCCAAGACTAGCGTAGAACCAACCTTTAGCAGAAAAAATACACATTATTAGGATTCCCGAAACCCAATACGAAAAATAATGTGACTAAGGAAGATTTTTTTTATTTATTTCTTTTCAATTTCATGTAAGCTAAAAGAGAATTAACTGTATGTAGTTCACAATCGCTTAATTCAGTAGATTTCTTTGATTTGCGTATATACAATAAAACACCTAATTTATTTTATACATAGGTACAAATTTCATAGCTACGTTTTCGATCTTTATAGTATTTTGATAATCGCTCCTGATGGATTAATTCGGTAGATTTATTTGATAGGCAAATGCGTTTACAAAACGCCTAGTTTTATTTGATACATAGATACCAGTTTCATAGTAGTTTTTAATATTGCCATTTAAAGAATTAAGGAATGCATTTTTAATTACTATTTCACACGTTGTTCCTTAATTTGAATAAAAACATTCAATTAAAATTCGAGATAAATAATCCATTGTGGTATGAAAATTCATACTAAAATGCTGTTTTAGTTTTCAACCCACCTTTTGTGCATTAAACAATTTCATGGGCAATAACGAATTAAAAAAATATATATGTGAAAAACTCAACCTACCCGCGACTTCTAACTTGCATGTATGGTACAGTAGATTGCACTCCACTCCCAAGCCGCTGTGACCCTCGACTGATATGATGTCAGTCTGTCTGTCTACTATCAGATCGTCAATCACCGCGGGTAGATTCAATGGCATTGTCCGACCGAGCGACACTTGCTGGAATATAGACATTTTTTAAATTAAAATTATCATATAATTTAGCAATATAAAGACAGATAAAATGTAGGACAAAGAAGGCTTTCTTCAGATATATTACTTTGTAGGATAAGCACAAATTTCTGTATTATATATTGAATTGAATTTTGTACTAAGCTTTCATTTTTGGCCAAAAATAAATCTTTAACAAATTTTTATGTTTATGCTTTATGTACATTTTTAATGTTTTATTTATATATTGTGTATTGTAATATTTTAAAAATATTATATAATTTGTTATAGAGACAGGTATAGCTTATAGCGTTTTAAGCCTACTATCTCATTAGTTATATAATAGTAGATATAATACTAACAATTTTCATACAATCAATTCTCACCTGTCTGTACAGGTCGATAAAGACCAAATTCTTCTTCGTCAATATAACTAGATCATATCTCCCCTGATCGTTACTTTCCATTAGTATGGTGAAGTTGTTTTGTCTGTAATCTTTAGTCAGGAGGAAGGTCCCGGGTTCGGTTACCGTGAATACTTGTTTGTCGAAGGTCACCAGTGTTCCTTGAGCCGTCATCATTGCCATACCTAAAAAAGTTTTTTTTGCTTAGTCATTATTTATACATAAGTATTGTGAAAATAAAATCAGAACATCATAGATTCCATAAAGGTAGGATTAATTTAATTTACGGCTTTAAAACGTAGCACACTTAGCCGAGTTATCTTTTGTCTTTTTTTCCTTTATAAATGTGTTTCGTAGGTAATAAAAGCATTTTCATACATTTGAACCACAATAAATACATATTTGTAAAACCTTCTGATTTGGTCAGGTAATTTGTATCCAATTAAAGTAATTTACCCGCAAAAGGTGGCAGGATATTATTGAAGTCCATATAGGGTCTTATATCGTAGTAATAGGCCCATATACTCCTGTTACTGATCAACCATTGGTCCATGAAATCTCTGACAGCTTTGTATTCCGATATTTCACTGAAGTCTGGTGTCCTGTTGAACGCGTGCCACGACATCGGTAATTTCTGTTCAAGAATTATTTCACCCTTCTGCGGATCGAATATAAAGTTCGTTTTGGGAGTTCTGTGTCTGAAAAATTAAAAAAATGTCACTGAATGAGGATATAACTATATCAAGATTTTATATGAGTTTGAATGATTTTCCAATCATTTATGTTTGTTGTATGAAATATGTAAATTTTCGATACTTACAGTTCTTCGTATTGTAGTGCGGTTTTCGCGAGGTCGGTGACCTTCGCGTAAACGATTCCCCAAATTTGGTCCAAAGCTTCGCCGATCAGGAAATAGTCATACCACCATCGAAGACGGACGTAGGCTTCATTGTACTATAAGGAATTGTAAAAAATAAAAAAAAAAAACAAGCAATAAAAATCAAAATTCAACCAATACTTTAGTGACAAATTTATTTATAGAAAAGATATCGTTCAAAGGAGAATATAGACGAGCCAATATCAGAAACCTACTTTTTGGCTTTTAATATAAAAACTATAATGGTTATATTATTATTATTTTTATTATATTAATATCAATATGTTGTGTTGTTTTATGTCCTACTACAGTTACGTGAAAGTCGCTTGAAATGTGTTATCTACCTTCTCCCTCACGTAGACCACTTGCGGAGTCTTCAGGAAGTTTTCCCAGGCGTTCTTGAATTCATTGAACAACTGTTTGAATTCTTCGGTAAACGGAATGTATTTTTCTATTTTCGCCCAAATAACATTAACCAGTTTCTTGGTGTACTTCTTTATGTTTGTTATGATGTCGTTGTGTATGAGGTCTTTGTATATGCTGGAATAAAATACGCCAATATACGCTGTTCATACAAATTATCTATTTGTATTTTCTGTTTAAATGAAGCTAATGTATTTCGGATATACTACGAGATGTCTCGTCTGCCCGTGATCACGGATTATGTAGTTTTAAAATAATAAAATCCGCGTAGTATATCCGAAATATATTAGTTTCATTTGAATGAACAAAACTCGCGAAAATCTTAAATCTCATTATTGTATTTTCTGTGATAGTAAAATATCTAATAAAACAAAACTCACCGATCCATTTCGTGACCGAACGTCGAGACGTAATTGAAGTAAGGCGTATCCGTCAATTCGTGGGTCCTCTCATGGAAAAAGTCCATTATGCCTCGCCAGATAGTCACAACAAACGCTTCACTGTAGTGGACCACTTTGAAGAACAACGGCTCTATGGACTTTAGTAAATCGTGCCAGTATTTCGACAATCTCGTGGTAGCGTTGACCCAGGTCTCTTCCCAGTAATCCAAAAACTTCATGTGCAGATCTCTAATGAAGTTGTCGTATTGTAATATCATGGCTTCCAGTTTATCCGACACGAGCTCCATCAAGTCGGCTTCCAGGATTTTGTTGACGGTTTCCAAGAAATTAGCGTACGCCTTCTTTATTGAATCAACGACGTATGTTAGGCTCTGTTTGATGGACTGACTGGTGTTGCCCATCATTCCCCACATGTCGTTTACGAATCCGGGCAAACTTTCCAAATGATTCCTTATAGCCATTTCGTCTAGAACGTAATACGTGAATTCCACTATATCCTTAACGTAAAAGTCATTGTGATCGTACGATTCTTTCAAGAAGCCTTCGAATTCGTCCAAATCGTCCTTAATAACGTGTAAATCGTTCAAATCGTCTAGAAACTCCCGGACCCTCGGCTTCGCATCGCTCCATATATTCCTTAAAGCAAGATGAGCTTCCATCGGAGCTTCTTTGATAACGAGTAATGTATCATTGATTTGCTCATATAATATCTTCAGTGTATATATAGCTTGTGATTTAGCCTCGCTGAATATTTCCGGCCGCCATACTACAGCGCTGGTTAGAAGGCGTGAGTGATTCAAACGTATGTAAGAAGCTAGATCTACGGTTGTGACGTCATCGTAGTTCCTCCACGAGTCTAACCTTGCAGATCTAGTGTCTATGATTTTGCCTATCAAGTGGTATGATATATCTGAAAAAGAAGTACGTGAAGCGATAGCATAAAAATCTTAAAATGTTAATTTGATGGAATTATAACACTTTAAAATACCCAAATCTTTTCTGAATACAAACATACCCTTATTTATTGTATATAGAAGGAGCTACTTATTTTAAAACACAACAATTTGAACAATAATTTTGGGAGCTACAGAAATTAGTACTAATTTACTATAACACTTAATTATTATCACATAGCTCTAAGCTCACCATCAGTGCTGTTGTAGTGCGCCACCAAAGACTTATCCACCATTGATAGTTCAGCTACTAAGGTGTCGTTGGCGTTGGGTCGTCGGATCAAACCACTTGCTATATATCGAGGGTAAACCAAAGACCACGTGCCATTCATCTTGTAGAAGTAGGTTTCGTTTGCACGCTGAATAATTAAACAATATATGGTCAGTGAAAACGACGTGTTTGAGCGTATATTGCACAAATCTTTAGGTTATATTAGTTTTACTATTTAATTTTAGAAAATTATCAAGGCGGGTGAGAATATATGAGGAAAGAGAGGGTTGCCATAATTCAAAAGTCACATGTTTATGTTCTGGCAATTCTCTGTTCCATGTAATGTATTTTGAAATTTAATTTAAGTTTATGATTTTATTCTTTATGTTATCATGTCAAAGAAGCTTAAGTAATAAAATAATAAATTAGTACAAAAAAAAAAACTTAAAAGTTCTCTAAACTGTCTTACGATTTTAAGGAATCCGATTTATTGAAATGAAAACTATTGTTTTAAATATAAAATACAAATTTAAAAGATAAAATAATATAATAATAACATCACCTCCCAGGTAACGCCGCTATTATTTAAATCTATCAATAGTTTGTTGCTTCTCAATTTCTCATAGAACATAGATTTCTGGAATCTGTAGTAGTTGTCTATGAAGTACCAGCGGCTGTGGATGTTTATGTCCGATTTCATATCCAAATCCAGGCTCGTGGCCGGATGAGTGCATCTTAAAATGTATTTATAGTCTCTGATTGGTCCGTTGGAATTATCCATGAGTATTGATTGCACTTTCAAATACTCCTTCTCGTAGTCCGAATATTGCAGTTCCATAGACAGATTTGACATCACCGACGCCGTTGTTAGATATTGGCCTTTGAGTGTTACATCCTGAACGTAAAATATATATATAATTATGAACCTTAACGGTAGACCCAAATAAAAGATAATACATTGAAAGATATACTAGTAAAATAAAATAAAAATATCACCTTTCTGAAAGATGGGTGGGATAAGGCTAGATACATATCATGTAAATTCCCTCCCTCCATCGCTGGATTTTCCCATTTGCCTTTCAACTCCGCAGTCTTGTTCTCACCTCTGACATCCCACAGTAATACAATATTACCATCTAACAGAGCATCCTGTAGACGGTACACTCCACGAGCTTGGAACGTTCGCCTTGGATACAGGATGTTCAGAATTATGTTCTGAGATTCTGTGTCCGCCTGTGTCATAATTCATATATGAAAATTTCTTCACAAACAGTATTAACGTTAAAAAACTTCTAATAATTAAGAAGGATGCTTAGAAATGAGGTTGGCACAGGGAATTCAGATAGCACGTTTGCTTGTAATGTAATATGATAATTCGTTTTAGAATTAATTTGTAATTGTTCATATAATTGATATACCTCACTCATGTTAGTAACATGTATGTCGTAATGTATCCACACGTCCTCGGCCCACGTGACTTTGCTGCCCTGTTTCAATTCCTTATCAGCCGCTTCGTATTTGTTCTCGAAGTTCCAGGTTCGATTCCCGTGAATTGCTGTTAATTTTATCTCTTTGCCGATGTCGTATGTGTGAGTATCTAGTTTTCCCGTCACGTTGAATTTGGTTGCGTTCAGTAAGTGGAATACTGTCGCTTGTTTTACGTCCTGTGGGAAGTTTTAGAAATTATAAAAATTGTTCCAAATATGTTTAGAACTTTATATTATTCTTTGTCGCTTTAAATTTAAATACTTTAAATGTTAATTTAGTTTTAATGAAATACTTACAACATTACCAGTCTCATCGTATTCGTGGATATATTTAACGCCTACTGGTGTATGTACGTTTTCGACCTCTATGTTCATAGTCTCAAGGTCCAAATTCCTCTCACTCTTACTAAGTACCTTATTAAACGAGCCCTTCACGAATCTCTCTTGATCAAAATCTATCGTTGCATTACCATTGCTTGTTTTTTCTTCCTCTATATAATAATATTTCGTGTTGACCAAGTGTTTAGTGTTCAATGGAACGGAAAGTGATATAGTGCCGGTTTGAGTGAATCCTTTGTCAAATTTTTTGTAAACGTGCGTCGTGTTAACTGTAGCAGATTTGTTTGGCCAGAACAAGTCGACTTTGTTGTCGGAAATCTCTTCAGCGTTATTTATCTGTGGAACGTATGTACAAAAATAGGTTGTCATAGAGAAGTACAAGTACATTAACATAATAACTTTGAAGGTTCTATTATAAGGTAAATTATTATTTTAACTTTATGTTAGATTTGGGTAAAATGACTTGGCCAAAAATACTAATAAATAACCATTTTTAATTTATTTTAATACGACCAACGTCCAGTAGTTATTTTTATTTCTTTTTTACCATTTTAAGTTTTTTTACACATTAATATTTTTCAAGAATTTTCTAGCGACAATTTTTTTTTTCCAAATATTATATCGATGTTCCTTTAAAAACGTTAGAAAACATATGAATTCAGAGAAATATTTTAACTGCACAGGATATTTTATCGCTGTAAGGGTATTTTTTACATATTAAGGACGTAAAAACAGATTAAATTATAATACGTACATCAAATATGCTCTTGAGCCAGGGCAGTGTAGTGAATGGTGTTGTCATATTGAAGTATCCATCAGTGTGCCTGACACCGCCGTACGTGATATCTACCTCACCGATTTGTCTCGTACCGGGTGCATGCATGCGACCTCTAAATATTTTACATGCAGTTATTAGAATGAAATAATTTAAATAATTAAATAGCACACAAGTTGATAAAAGACTTTCAAAAACATCGTTTCTGAACTAACTTTACTAACAAGTGATATATGAAAAATACGCAAAAAATATAGAAAAATGTATCGTACGTGCATATTCAGAGAGTTAATTTGTACGGAGAATATTAATTATACTCACTTAACAACTTGATACCCGTGAACGAAATCCCTTTGATACGAGCCTTTTAATTTGAAGGTATTTTGCGTTTCGTGCAAGGGAGTGTTGAGCGAGTACTCGATGTACTTAGATCCGTTCACATCCCATTTGTACGAAACGATATTGTCTATGCTCTTGTGCTGGGAATTTGCCGTCCAAATGACTGTTGCGTTACCATCGAAACTCTCCGCCAGGCTCAGCAACTTAAACAGGACATTGGTAGTTTATTAGTCAACATGTAAATTGATTTTTTAATATTGGGGATTTTTTTTTATTAGCACCGAGAATATTTAATGAAACTTCGTCCAATTCTGGAGTTTTGTCGTGATTGATTAAGAAACAATCACAAACAATCGCTTAAATGTATACTAACTTCTGTTTGAGATATCGTCTGTGTTGACATTTTTTTTTTTTGGATTAAGAGATTATCAGATAATTTCTTTAAAGATACATATTGCAAGCAATTGGCGACATATTTGCCTATGCTGTCAAGCTATCTGTTATGAGACGAAACTTCTTAGCAATCCATGGTATCACCGCGCGGGTGCCAGGGCCATTGGTACAGGGAGAGGAGCTTCAACCGTGCCTGGGGCTTGAGACCCAGGTCCAGGTTTAAGGGGGTCCTATCTGACACGCATACATAATAAAGATTCGTAAATGGACCTGATTAAATGTTGTGACCGATTTCTCACCTGTCCTTTGAGACCCGCTTTGACCGCAGTAACGTCTGTGTAGTATAACGCCTCCACGGTCACAGGCGACTCGTTGAGACGTGCGTCTAACATCAATGAATGTACATCAACATTTGGCTTCGGAAGGACGGCGTTGATGAACAGGTTCAGACGCTGTTCCATTATGAAGCCGAATGACGCATTCGCACCTATTCTGTTATGGATAAGAAAAAAAAATGTTATTATATTCATTTCTAGCAGTATTTTTGTTAGATAATTAGTAGATAATAATAGTAGATAATTTTAGTAGTAATTGTTGACATTTATGCAAATATATAAATAGACTACTAGGGTATAATAAAATTTGTAACGTAAGCTATATTATATGGCCATGTTAGCGATAAGCAAGCGATAAGCAAGCGATATTTGTATTAAGTTAAAAATGTAATAATAATTTATCATAAAAGGCATTAACTTAACCATAACTTGGTGGAAATGTTAGATTCCACTGAATAAAGTAAAATATCTTACTGCCAGATATGATCCAAATCCATTCTAAAACCAGCGTTCGTTTTAGGCAGGCCCTCTTCCGTTGTGTTTCCAAAGTAAATATCTAAGTCAACGCTCCTTTGTATTTGCTTTACCAATTGGTCACCTACCGCCTGGGAATAGAGTTCAAATTAGATTACAGTTTCGTGAATATAAATAAGAAATTTCTATACTCACCCGTATATATAAATCGCCAAGTAAAAAGCTCCATTTTAAATCCCCATCCCCTTTCATATCAGGAAGCTCGTATTTACATAGAAGATAACCGGTTTTAGGACCAAAACTGTAAAATATTCTTCATATTTATTAAAGCAGATATGCTTTTAATAAAAAATAATTATGAAAGTGTTCAAAAGTTATGAAAAATATCGTTTAAAGATAATAAATAAAATCCAGCTAAAAATAATTTTGTGCCGTGATAATAATTAATTTGTTATGATCATGTTTTAGATATACCAAAATTCGTTTGTTTCAACTCCCTCGTGTTTTACGAAAAAATAAGCTATGAGTTATGAATAAAACGAAAAAAAAATTATATCGGTCTAATATGTATTATAAAACATTACTGAGTAATAGTCATACTCGGTATTAACTTCTAAGCAAATAATTCTTCACCGTCTACTTATTTAAAGTGTAATTGAATTTCGTACCTTATAAAAGATGTAAAAAAAAAAATTAAGAAGTCAGTGTTATTAGTATTTTGATGCTTTTTTGTACATTATTTTGATTTGAGCTTTCTGGGACCGAAAATTATTTTACAACTTTCAAAACTCACACAAAATCTGCATCACCCTTGACGAAACTGAGTTTTTGTATGGGCGAAGCTGCTTGTACGCTGACCACGCGACGTAACATGGGGTAGGAATCAACACGAGTCTTGAAGAAGATCTCTTTACTCCTCACTTTTGGCAGATCAACCTGGATGGAGAATGTAGTATAGGAGACCATCAAAGACTAGACACACGATGACAAGTGGCTCTTACACCACATACACAACCGTAACTTTAGGATGGTCATAGAATAGATAGACACTAATAGCTTCATAAGTTAGTCTGTATTTGAAAGAATTATATATAAGTATAAATTGCTAGTTATTAAGGCAGCCATGATGTAAGGACTATTATTTTATTATTATATATGTATGTATGGGGTAGGACCAAAATTTCTTAACTTAACATTAAAGTTGTAATTGTATCTGATATAATGAAAACGCAAAAACCTAAGGAAAGAATTTTCTAAACTCTTATTATTCTGTATGAAATGAATCGTGGGTTTGTATATAAAGATAACACTACAATTGACTTTGTACTTTTTTACATTAAACATAGAGGTTAATTTCTACTCACCTTAAAGAATATATCAGTGTAATTCTTTTCGACCTCAGCCTTCGCCCGTACTGTGGCTTCTATGGGGCCTATAATGTGTGCCGTCAAAGCGTAGGATGTCGGGGACGACTCACATTTAATTCGGATTGATATTTGTTGACCTTGACCTTTAGGTACCAAAATCAGAGATAGCTGGGAAAAAAATATATTAATAATTTATTCGTTTAAGTCACTTTTATTATTTTACTATTTTGAATTTAATTTCTTTAAATGAACTTGTTAAATTAAATTAGAAAAGAATTACGTCGTTAGTCACAAACTTGCAGGTTTAATTATATATTTGAAAGAATAATTGTAAGCAATTGCTTGGACATTAATAATTTATTTGTTTGTTTACCTCAAGGGGATTTTTATTGACCATTTTTCCGCTAACGCTATATTCGGTGGTGTCTGTTATGAACGATCCTTTGATGTCTTCTCCCGCGAACTCACCGATTATTTTCATTGCTCTGTTATTTAACAAGAATAATTCAGCGTCAGATATTTACCTTCCTTACCGTATGGTAAATACAACGAAAATTCTCTTCATTAGGTGGTAACTTTATATTACATTTGGTTCAATTTGTCCATAGTGAAACTAACTATCACAGATCAGGCTAGGACTATTTTTACGTTACGTTTTATACTGATGTCTAATTGGGAATTTTTTGGGACATTTTGAAAAAACATTGTTCTAACTTTGCAAAAAAAAAATAACCTATTGATGTTACTGAATAAAACAAGAAAAAGAAAACAACCTAAATCTCTTATGCGGCGTACTAAGAGCTACGTTTATCGATAACGGTCTTTGGTCCGCCTTCAAGGAGTAGTAACCGTCAGCGCTGGTTAGGTCTAGTGTGAGGGTTCTCGTGCGTTCTTCCTCTGAGAATTGGAACGCTATCTCCGCTGGTTCCAGCACCGGCACGAGGGCGCCGCGAGCTGTGAAGCGAACGTGGCGAGAGGGCGGCGGACGCCATACTACGTCAGCGAACACCTGATGGCATATACGGGGTGATGTTTTTTAGGTTTACGCAATTTTTTTTTAAATAAATTATTATTGATAATTAATTTATATTTTATATGACAGATCCTGAAATATGATACAAAGCGATAGAATTTTGTTATAATAGTTATAAATTATTAAAGAAATTTGTGTGTAATATTGCTATCTGACCAGTATTTTATATTTTTATGGAAGAATAGATTCATTGGTATCATTGTATTTGTACCAACACGTCATATTGTTTACAGAGACACTCAATTTGAGATACTTAAATGAAATGATGTAGCAAGTTTTAAATATTTATGATTCTAACAAAAGCTACATTGTTAAGTTAAAAAAAAATAACTCTTTTAGATGATATTTACATAATTATTTTGTTCGCCCTGCTGTATGTGAATTCCGCCGCCGACAACGCTCTCAACGTCAGAGAAATCCTTTTTGAATTGCATCTTGATAAAGTAATCTTCTAAATAAAGCGAGGTCAGGTTCAAACTGCCTGAAGTTTCGACAAACGGATCATCTAGCTGCAAGATACATTGAGATATTTATGTTTGTTTTATTTTTGGGATGAATTAATAGGAGGGAGGGGGGAGGGAAGAAGAGATTGTGTGAGAAAATAGCCTTAGAAGGAATTATTGGAGTAAGTAACTACAGCGGTGTTAGATGAAAGTTTAAACTTCATGCATTTAATTTTTTGCCCTACCCCTAATTTATACATAAAAATATACCTCCTCTTTCCATGTATATTTATTACCAAATAATAACAAATCGCAGCGTTTATAAACTTAAAATGGTTTATAAATTCAAAAATATCCAATTGAGTCCTCGAAGTTAAATCTCAATTTTTTTGTACATTGTAGATAATCGTACATTTTAAACTAAGTATTGGTCATTGGATTAATTACTAACAATGGCGTAACTGAAAATGTTGAGATAAAAACAAAGGAAGGAAAGAGAGGGAGAGAGATGTAGACAGAATAAGATATATTTTTATATACCTCAAGTCTTGCGAGTGCGGTAACAGTGAACGACGGCATAGCTATATCTGCGGACAATTTCCATAAAGCATCTTCCAGACGGGCCGAGACTCTAGCCTCTAAGGCTGGCAGAACTGCCAGCGGTGTCGCTATACCCACCGAGGCCAGATATGATTTGTACGCTTCGTCTTCACCCGTTTCCGTCTCGTAGTATATTTTATATGATATCTGGATATATTGATATTAAGTCAAAAATTAATAGATTCACAAACTTTATGAGTAGGACTGCTAATGTAATTTACGCAAAAAGCGAAAAATATATATCTATATAGGCATTTAATTAAAAATAAATAAAAAAATGTATTTGGCTAACTTTACACTGCTTTGGAAAGTATATTAATAATATTCTAAGAAATGTAACTAACCAGTTCGAACCAGATTTGGTTTAATGAAAACTTATTTAACCTGTTTTATATAGCATTTAAAGTACTTACATCATGCCAATACGTCCCATTATAAAGCAAGGCTACACAGGTCACATTAAATTTCTCTCCTATCGCAATGTCCACTGTGTATACAGACTTTAATTGCTTCACCGCTTGGAACGGTGTCACTAAATTCAAAGTGTTCCTCATAACTGTGTATTCCTATATAGATAAAATATAATTTTATTTAAAATTAACGTATTTTTAAAAAAATATATTTATTTACGGTTTTTGATAATTAAACTTCACACTTAACCTCTAGTATGAAAACATCTGTCAGTACAATCGGTGATTTGTTTGGGAGGTGGAGTGTTGCGTTCGCTTCCAATATATCTTCTTCGTCGGGACCAACAAACTACAAACATGTGCCAAGATATTAGAATATTACAAAATTACGTAGTTAATTTGGTGTTCATATTTAATTAAAGCTGAAATATTATGTACCAAAAACAATAATCATAAACAAAAAATAGTAATGTAATTTTTAAATAAGCCAAATGACAAAAATCTATAGAATATCATGTACAAGAATTTAGGAACAATTTTTTAAGGTTTACCTTTAACATATGAGCGTGGAAATTTATAGTAGGATAATACAGGGTGTCCAAATTAATAGTGGCCTCCGTGTCGAAATTTTCCACGAACATATCAGAATCACCAGCTTTATGTTGGAAACTGTCCTTGATTACGTCCAAAAGACCTTTGCCGTTATCAACCAACAGTATTGATATGCCGAACTGAAAAAAAATTGTAATTGGAACCGTAATGTTATAGGAATAAAGTTTTTTTTGGGTTTCCATACAAATGGAACCCCATTGGGATGGGTATAAATTTTAATAGATTATTTACTTCTCGTGCTGATATAGCAAAAATTACTAGAAAACAACAAAATAAATATTTATGGAAGACCCATTTTTTGTGTACGTTTTTATGGAAAATGATACGGAACCCTTCGTGGGCGAGCACCGTTTACGCAAAACCGGTTTTGTTAGAATTTCATCTCTAAATAAGTATTTACAGATGAAAGTATTCTAGGACTTCCTGCAAAAATCGTTTCTAAGGTAAAATTATGAGAAAGAACACACCTTGTGCTTAGAAAGTCGTACTGAAAGCTCAGTATCCAGACCGTTTCCATATATATTTTTCAATACCAGGCCGTTTTCTTCGAATCCGTCTAACGGAGTGTACAATTTGTAGACGTACACGAAGTTCAATATGTTCTTCCATTGCCATATTCCTGTGAAACCAAAATCCATTGTTCCCCAACCAACTCTAAAGTCGACCTATAAAGTGGAAAGCAATAAAAAGTTATAATATTAAGGTTTAAAATATTTTTTCGCAACATTATTCAAGGTAATGAGATCTAAGATTTTCGCGTATTTTATTCATTTAAATGAAACTAATATTTTTTATCGGGATCACGGTTGCTGAAAAGTAACCAAAACATCGGGATTATGTAGTTTAATTAATAATAAAAATCCGCGTAGTTTATCCGAAAAATATTAGTTTTATTCGAGGTATACTCATAAAACGTGGGATTCAAAGTATTAAGGAATAATTACCTCTTCGGAACCTCTTTTGGCAGTAATCATTGCCCTGTTCAAGTACTGTATGGGAAGTGCGACGTGCCCAAATATTGAAAAGTCTTGCATCGTATTTAATTGCAGTAGAACTTCGATTCCTGACCACATTAAATACATCAATTATTAATTTATAAAATAAACTCGATAAATATATTTAAAGACCTTTTTTATATTATGATTTTTAAAACGGACTATTTTGGACCAAAATAAATACACCATATTGCTCTACTAACTCTCCTATTATTAGAATCACACATAAACAAAAAAAAAAGTTTAATATTTATCATATAAACAGCCTTTCATTTTAATTTTAAGAATTAGTTGTTTTTATTTATAAAGCCTCTGCAATAATGTGAGGATACCTTCGATTTCTTGAGCAGACACACTATAAACGCAAATATTCAACACATTACCGACCCAGTGCAAACTGAGCCATCACTCACCAGTAGTAGAATTCGGTGTAACAATCATGGCGACCAAGTGCCTGTCTGTTTCAACGAAACCGAATCTAGCTGTTGTTTGTGAGAACTGTGGTATTGGACTTGTGACGTTCACTACTAACATGCAGTTAGTTATACGACGCATATGACCTGGAATATAGTAAGTATATTAAAATTTGTGTCTATGTGCGTGTGTGTTTATGTGTGGGTGACTGTACATATAAATCAAGTGTCAGTACAACAAATATTTAGTCATATATTTGAATCAGACATTTCAAAGAATAATGAATTTAATTTGCAATATGCTTGTGATAATATGAAATAAGTGCTTTAAAAAAATTAATTGGAATTTAGTAGAATATAATTTCTACTATATTATATGTTAAATTATATACCATTGACATATATCTTCACAACCTTCTCCTCTAGGTCTAAATATGTAACGCCTTTTATATCTCTTTTGTGTCCCAAAATAAATTCTGTTCTAAGAAATCCTTTGGTATAGCCCTGAAATTACATTTTACATTTTGAATCAATCCATTTTAGTAACAAAATGAATGTCTAACTTTGCATTGATGTCAAAAACCATATGTATATGTTATGGGCCAAGTGATTAATCGGACATTTTTCATACTGCCCTTGCATTATGAATACTACCCGATTAATCACTTGGCCCATAACATATACATATCATAAGCAGAACGAGAACGACATTTGCATGAATATTGTTTAATGGTATAGCATGCTTGCAGATGAAGCTGCGTTGAATATCTAAGAAAATACTGAAAGCTTTTCGACTTCATAATATTAACTTTTTAACCTTTGTCTTTGTCTGATTCTTTGGAAATTATTAGAACCAAAAAAATAAAGACAATTTATAATTACCTGGAAAGGTGTAAGAAGCGTTACTCTCCCAGTTATATTGTTTTCATTCTGACCCTTGTCAATGGCCCATGAGGAATTCACCATTAGGAGACCATCTTCGTTGTACTGAAAAATATCAATAATACAGTAAAACCAATGGAAACTTATTTTGATAAACATATTTAAGATACTCAAAAGCATATTCTTTGTAGACTTCAGCACAATGAGTAAGTGTAATATGGTTATGTAAAAAAATCTTTTATTCTCTCATACATTTTCCACCAATATACCTGGAAGCTTAATAGAGTATCAGCGCTCTTCTTCCAAACAACAGTATGTTTGGCAACAGCCGCAGCTCTAGGTAGAGTCGGTATAGTAGAGTTGACAGAGGCATTTATCTCTCCGTAGAACTTGGAAGTACTGAAGAGATAGTCGGCTAACAAACTAAAGGCCAAATAATCTTCTTGCCAGTTCATACTGCCATTGATAGCTTGAAGATTATCTCGGTAACGCCACCTGGATAGTATTATATATAATATTCCTTTACATCTAGTCTTAATTTAGGTCTGACTGCCAAGTATGAGACAAGTTGATACAGAGTAGGGGAGAGAAATTCAATATAATTTTCGAGTTTTATAATTTTCTTTATGAATGACCGATATGTAAAAACTATCTTCCAAGAAGATTATAAAAAGTTTTTATATTAAAATATTATTTTGTGGTCAATATATATTGTACTAGATATCATGTAATCATCTTTATAAAGCCTTTTTCCTATACAAAGTTCCAATAAGTCGATAAAATCAAACCACTTACATCACATTGAAACTGGTATCTTCCCATCCTGATAAGGGAGTGGCCAAGTTTGATAACAGCGCGTATACAGTTTCTTCACGAGCCTCTGAATATGCCTTAACTCGCCACACTACAGCCGTAGGACTCGCCCAGCCCATTCTGACCAACCATTCGCAGTACCAATCTAGAATCAAAAGTATAATATGTACAGACAATTCGACATTGTATCAATTTTGCAAAAAAGCGATAATATTATGGAATAAATTCAAATAGGTCACAGAAATATAGATTTTATTGCATTTAAAGGAATATTGAAAGGTGGTAACTTTTATTTATACTGAAGTTAATGTTATTCAAATTTTCTGTCAGTAAAAGAACAAATTTAAGTCTTCTCAATTTTTCTATATTGTGGAACTCAACTTGCAATTTTCTAATGTCAAAGTAATTTGGACCTTATTACCTTTCAGTAAAAATTCAAACTCTCCATTGACAACACGGCCTGGATAGTGTAGCGTGACCTGCCCCGAGTGATGCCACTGTCCTTTGTGGTTCAAGCGGGCGTCTATGCTTAATTTCTGCGAAGGATCTCGGTTTGCATCCCAATTGAGTGAAGCGCTCAAACGCTTTTGGGTTGGTGTGACAGATCTTTGGTAAGATATATGAACATCGCGGAGTCTGTAATATTATTGCACTAATATAAATATCATCGACAAGCAAAAACAACTGCGTTGTACTAAAAGATAAAACAAAGAATTGTTTTGAAGAAATTTTGTTCTATTATATTATGATACATTTAGGTTATTATACCAGAACCATGGCATAATTAGTATCATTCCTGACCTAATTATAAAAATATTTTTCTGTAAAATGTAGTTGTATAGTGATAATTTCTCTTCAGGCAACATTAATTAATAATTTAATTGCTATAACGTATGAAGTTTTCCTGTTTTAACCAATTTCAAAATATATAAGGGTTCTCGCATTCATGAGTAGGTATATTGTTTTATTGTGATGTATACATAATTCCGTGGCATACCTTTCTTCATTGTAATATCTCTTTGTATGGATATGATTTGGATCATATTGAACGTCTTGGAAAACCCTTTCCTTAAGTCCATTTTTACATTTATTTTTAAATTTATTCAACATTGTATTGCATATATTAAAATAGGCTGAATGAAAAATATACATATAATAAAATTCTTAACGTATTTTTCTATATTTAAATGTATACTGGTACTACATACGAAAGAGTATTTGTTAGATCAAATTGTATGGAATAAAGTTGATTGACCTATATGCAGGGTATCAATAGTTGTAATGTATCGCAAAACATGATTTTTCTAGATCCAATTATTATAAATTCCGATTTTAAATAACAGAAATACATTTTGAATTAATGTTAGTTTTTTAATTATCTGACTATATTGCGATTTTGCATGAAATATTATTGTAAAATGGTATATAGATAAATCTTGCGTATTTAGACGATATTACGATGGAACTCACTGATCAAAATGTATATCCATGTTGACGTTTGTGTTGTTATTGAGATCTGCGTTTAGGTTCAAACTGTAAGCTCTACCGCTGATGTCAATTTCACCGTACGCTGTGAAGTTTTGTTCCGACAGAAGAAGATATCGTACTAAGCTTTTGTAAGTGTCTTCGTTGTATTCCCCCTGTATATAACAAACGAAAATGATAGAATTTGGTCTTACAGTCGTTTTATAGACCAAGTTACTTGTATTAAGAGAAATTCAAGAAATTTTGTCTTTTGCAAAGTGTTGATATTTTATTATTTTTATTTAGTATAAAAATTGATTTACTGAGGTTTAAGCATACGTCAAATTAATCTACTAAAAACATTGTTTTATCTACCTATTGCATTTTGAGAGGTCTTAATGATTATATTAAAGAAAAATATTGAAATATCCAAATACAATTTTAAAATGGCGTTCTATATTCTTTTCATCTAAAATAATATTTGATATTATTGACAGATTTGTTTGTTGACAAATGGAAAGTAACATGTGTGTAATAATTATAGATTCAACCTTTCTTTATTATTATAAAGCGAAATAACAAAAAATCTAGTTTTATGTACAATCTATGAACACGTACCTCAGCAATGAACGTTATTTGTCTATTATCTTGAGTAAATCTAGCGTCAACAGCTATGTCTTTGAAGTGGCTGCTATTAATCAGGACCTTGAGCCTGTGTGACGCCAGATTTGTCTTGGAGGTGTCTTGGTAAACTGCGTCAATGTTGAAGTCCACGCCGGTAAACCAGACGCCAACTGCGTTTACCTTAATATATAAAACAAAAGAATATTCTACTCATTAGATGTCTTACTTATTCCACGTAATCTAGTTATCTATCTAATAGACCATTATTCGAGTTGATTTGTGATGTATGTATCTTTAATTACAAATTTCTGATACAATTATAACAAACTTGACATTTAAATATATTTAAAATTGTGAAATGTAAAAATAATAATGATCATTTTCATATTGAAAATTGAACGTTTTACTTTATATCCTTGTTTATTTAAAGCAAACGTTAAAAAAAAATCAAAGATAATACTTCGAAATGAGCATATGATTCAAGGTGCGGGTGCCGGGTCCACTGCGTTGCAGGGAGGGGAGCTTCAACAGTGCCTAAGACTTGCGACCCAGGTGTAGGTTTAAGGAGGCCCTATCTAACACGCGTTAGACGCTCACCTCTACCGTCCAAGCTCCCCTGTCTACCTAAATAAGTTTGAATCCAACCTAATAGGGCTGCCATAATAAGATACTCTACCTGAAATTCATTAGGTCGTTTCTCATGTAGTTTCGTCTTTATAGCGCATGGATGTAACGTTGGTAGAGTCACGTTCAGTTCGGCGTCCATGTAGAGTTGTGTGCCAGGAGGTGCGAATACGTAACCTGATATTAAAATCTCACGAGATTTTGGATTGAAGTTCAGAAGTGCTAGAGCCGAATATTTTGGTCCTGTCTGTGAGAAAAATTTTTTTTTTTTGGAATAGTTTTGGTAAAAGTCAGTGAATTAAGCTCCTTAGATTGGGTTATAATAAATTATACATCATTTTTGAAAAATAAATAATTCCAGACAACCTTTGTTATGTAAGTTACAATATTTTTTTTTGTGTTAATAAAATTTAACAGCCTAGAATAGTTTAAATACATATTATATTTATCATAGACTATGCTGAAATCTAGCTATCACTAGACATCTTAATGTCATAATGGACATCATAAAGTATTAAAAAAATTGGGAATATAATATTTTTAGTTTGTTACTAAGAGAAAAAATTTAAAAAAATGGTATAAAATTTTTCAATATATACCTTATCCCAATACGCACAACATTGTACAGAATTATAAGACATTTTATTTATCAATACTTTTCTGTATAGTTAGAAATATAAATATAATGCTAATTACTACGAGTATAAATGAAACTAATATTTTTCGGATTACTATGCGTATTTTATTAATTTAAAAACTACGTACTCCCGACGTTCTGGTTACTTATCAGCAACCGTGATCACGGGCAGACATCTCGTCTGTATGTAGTTTTTAAAATAATAAAATACGCGTAGTATCTCGAAAAATATTAGTTTTATTTTATATGAATACTAGCGGAAGTCTTGGATCTCATTGCTTTGGCTCTACTTACTTGATCATATTGAAACTTCATAAGCACCGGTCGTGGTCTTTTTAAGGACATTTGCGTGTCTAATTTGAGACCGTTCAGTTTATCCACTTTTTTGTATACAAACGTAAAGGCCGGATCGTGTTTAAGATCTTTAGACGAACTTACATTCAAACCTATGTCTAGATGATTTTGAGTTTGCTGAAATATAATATACAGGTGTTCAAAATCAAAAATATTTCTAATTTTTATCAAAAGTATAAACTGTAATTCAATTATAAACACCTATTACAAATAGAATATAGTATGAATAAGTATATAGGTACGTGAAGAGATACTCTCACAATACAGGAATACAGGGTGTTTTTTTTTGTGTTTGCAATAAAAGATTACGTACTATCAATTTGTTATGATAGATGATAATCAATATATATACATATAAAATTATACTCACCACATTACGTAATACAGAATAGAAGTTATATATGGGGTAGGCGGTAAATTGCATCGATAGTTCACCATAGACGTCATATCGGTAAGCCATAGCCCGTTTACTATAAACACCCTCAATTTTAATAGTTTGCTTGGCAGTTTTATAAAACTGGTAATCTAACTGCAATTTTGTGCCTTGTGTCGGTCCGTTTACGGTATAATATCCAATGAGGCGACTCGCTAGCTGCTTTGTTTGGAAATCGGCTGTAATATCCCATTGAGTCACACCGCCTTTGGATTTCACTTTGATACTACCTGAAAATATAGATATAGCTCGGTTGAAGTATAAACGAAGAAATATATTTATAATTAATAATTACAAACTAATACAGGGTGTTTAAATTATGAAATAATATAAGTAGTAATTTTATTACACCGATAATGTTAATAAAATGTCCAGAAAAAAATGAATTACTTACCTGATAATTCAGCGATCTTTTGATCGTTCACCACCCAATAGGCATGCGGGAGCCATACGTAGCCATGTTTTATATCATGACGTTGTAATGCCATAACACTGTCGAACTGTTTTCTGCCATCTACATCCAAACTGGCCTCTAAGGACTTATCATAAGGCATATTTCTATATAGAGCTTTGGCCTTTATAGTGCTCTCCGAAGATAGCAGCGTTACTTCGGCTATGCTTGAAGTGTTCGATAATAGTAGAACAGCGTTGAATTTACGTTTTTCCTGTTTTAATAAAAATAAAAAAAGTATTGATATCATACATTCATGATTCTTGTCTAGTGAAAAACACAACATTGACGATCTGCTACTAAGATAACTTGTTCTAGGAACGAGAGGAATATTTTCTTATTAAAATTAATATATACAGCAATAGAACATATGATTTATATACTGATAACCCCACCTTACTGTTCGGTGTGTCGAATGAGAAGTCCAGTACATCGGTAGTGTCGTTTTTGTCCCATTTGTATTGGAAGGCGTACGTATTAGCCGAGGGATCAGCCTTTTCTAGGGACACAATATACTTTGCTGGGCCGCTTAATATGAAGTATGGGGCGTTTTTCAAATTCGTCATATTCGGGAACTGTGGAGTTAATAGAATTTTTGTTTATAACGCAACAACTATATCTCAGAAAGCTCTGTCAATTTTCCATTTAAAATATTTTATAGTTGAAATTAAAATTGAAAATTTTAATAACATCTAAAATTATTTTTATATAACCTTCTTTTATCATTTACTATTACTTTATTTTGGTGTTGCCATATCCAAAGGTCATTTTAATAAAATATATTTTTAGCCAGTATACAATATAGCTATGGAATTGATTTATTAATTCCATTTTTTTTAAATATATTTTTTATCAAATACCTGATACGCCGCGCAGACTTTAATACCGATTGCTTTGTCGAATGTCGTCCAACTACAAGTGTTCTGTTCTATTCTATTCTTGTTAAGACCCTGCTGTTGAATCTCTTGATCTCCATGAAGAATTAACAGCTCCGATCTGTATTTAAATAAAGATTCTCTATTAATTTAAACATATATATATATATATATATATATGTGTGTGTGTATTTATGGAGTTTCTTAGTCGTTTTTGAGTTTTTAATCTTGAAGTAGAAATAGTATAATAGGAAATGGCATACCTTTAAAAAAAATCCAAAAAAGACCATTCGGAAGTGGAATTAATTTATCTAAATGTATATTAAAAGATAAATATAAAAGAAATAAAATAATCATTATATATATTTAAATTACACGAAAAAAAAACAATTTAAATTAAAAACTTTCAAGTGTCTCGATTTAAAGTTATCGTGAGATCAAATCTTATTATAATACAAACGAAAAATGTAAACACACTTCCAAGAGCTACCATCGATTTATCTATCACACTAACATGCGTTACGAACGAAGAGATTGTCCTGATTTTCTTTGACAACTGCTCGTATATATATATATATATATATATATATATATATATATATATATATATATATATATATGTGTGTGTTTTATATCGACTGGTAAATACTGAACTATAATTCCACCTGCTGGTAAATGAAACTGAGGTCTCTAAGTACCGGTCCATTAGTTCCCGAAGCGTTTACATACAAATCATTCCAAAGTTTTTTTACATAACACGACCAATAAAAGTTGGCAAGAACAATTACATCAAAATATACTCACTTGGCAGCAAATATCTCCTGTTTTTCTCTAGGTAGGGACAAATCTAGTCTTATAACTCCTAGGCCGCGTATTGATAGCTTCGCTTCCAGCGCTGTTGCTGTGTACAGACGGGAAGACAACCGCACTCCGCTATTGGCCAGCGAACCGGCCGACACACTCATTGTAGCCGCTATGTTCACAGCAACGCTGGAATAAAATTTATAATCACTGTAATTCCATACGTTAAAAAGCTAAAGGAGAGGTTTTATTTAGGTAATATGATAACCTAAATACGTTATTTAATTAAAATTAATTTTGGTCTTGTTAAATACACACCAAATAAAATTTTAACATGTACGCGCTCCACGTAGAGTCTTGTAAAGAATATAGTATTTTTTTGTCATGAACAAACTTCTAAACAATGATCCGTAAACTTTAATTTAATTGTTCCGTAAACTTTAAGTTAATAACTCTTATTCTACCAATACATGTTCTACAAGGTTTTTTTTAGAACCCATACTCTTTCATATCCATACTATTGATATAGGTATTTTTAACTAACATTATATTAACTTACCTAGGTCGTATCTTGCCTTCGAAATCCAAATTCCTAGATTGACTAAACTTATCAACGACGTTCCCTGATAGTTTTGTGTCTACGTAACTGGTTCCCATGAGATTCATGCCAAGCGGCAGACCGCAGCCCGTTGGCACTGAGAAGGTCGTGTCTAGGAAGAGAGACGCTTTGTTGTAGGATATTTCCTAAAAAAATATAAATTAAATTAATTAACTTTGTATGTTTTAACATCAATACTATATATTATTTTGCAAAGTAAGGGACCAAACTGGCGACCTTTTAATGACTGTTTCTTTGATGAAAATGGCTATATAACATATAGCGGAGTAAAATGATTTTTAGCTTGAATGAAAATGGACTATTTATCTCTGTCCATCCACATATCACGACTGTGGGTTTTAGAAACTAATGAATTGTCCGTAAGACCCTCATCACATGACTCAAAAATTTAAATATATGGCTCTTATACGTCCTTTACAAAATTAGATAACATATTGAGAGTATATACTATTGCTTACTTTTGTAATTCTTTCGATACTAAATTTTTAATAGTTATATATATATATATATATATATATATATATATATATATATATATATATATATATATATATATATATATATATTTATATATAAGATTTTTATTATATGCTAATTTACCTTCCCCGATAATATCTCCAATATTCTCAACTTGGGGTTCAATCTCTCCAAAGACTTCTTTATTTCTTCGTCCCCTTCGGCGCTCCAAAAAGATATCTCGTTTCCAAAAACTTTGAACCCCAATTCGGCGGTGGGGAACCTGTGTTTCAGCGCATTATTATTGAATTCTAAATCATCAATTTTTTCCCTAATATCATCAGCTTCGTTTGTTGAACGGAAGAAGCGCATTTTGCTGATTTTGTCGTTTATTTTATTCTTGCTTAGCGGTCCATCGTTACCGAATAGATTTTCAAAGTATCTCTCGAAGCCTTCACCGCGTGCTTTTATCTGAAATGTTTAATTAATTAAATTAAATTTGTACTCGTATACTACCTGGACATGAAAAATAACAAATTGAATAATTTGTAAGCAATTTCATGCATTAATTAAGATATCAATATGTCTTAATAAAATAGGAAATATCTCAGAATGGCAATGAAGGTGTATATATCGATATTGGCAAGTTTTACTTATGTTCGTAAGAGACTATGTAATATAATATTAGCAAACCTCCAGCAGATTGATGGATTCTCCAAACATATCAACAGTCAAATTGAGAGACAATGATCTGGGTATGTATGAGTCGGGAGAGAATATCACATTGGCTTCATAGTTTCCACCTGTAAGTAAGTGAGTTTAATTAATGCACATTCTTCTAGTGACAATTTTATATTATACATATTATAAGCTTTATTGTTAGTATTAATAGAGTCGGTACTTCTTTAAATAGCTAATAAAATCACTATAGAACATATTGTACATTGAAGAAATTTGATCCCACAGATTATAAATTAAGCTACAGATAAAAAAAATCTGTAATACTATACCAGCATTGTATTGATCGAAAAAGACGCTCTGCTCATAATTCCTTGAGAACATTCTAAAATCTGGACTATCTTCCAATTGGGGTACTGTGTTACCAGATAAAAGTCCTTGGATTTCCACTCTTGATGGTAGAGAAGATTGACCTAAATTGTTCAGGTGACTCCAAACGAAGGTTGCCACTACAAAAAATAAAGAATTCAGTCAAGTGGAATCCCCATTTAATTACCCCTATTGTATTTCTTTAATAGGATACAATTAATTGCACAAAAGTTTATAATACCTTGGTTAACAGGTTCTTTTTTGAGGGAATGGAAAATTTTCCGAATTGTACTTAGATTGGGGCATTTCATGACTTGCAAATACGAAGCGATTCGGACTTCAACATCAACGAGGTCGGCTCTGTATGTTTCTAAGAAGTATTCCCTGGAATAATGATTTATTTAATACATATGTCTAATTAAAATCGAATTTTATAGTATCACTATTTAAATATGTCAAGGATATAAAAAGTAAGAAATTTAACAATAGATTGAAATAATATATACATTATTTATATCCATTAAATAACCGCGAGAAGAACATTTTTTTAAAATTAATATTTACACCTTTGGTAAGCCCTTAAAATAAGAAAGGTGAAAGTTAAAACGGTTGGTTACTTACGGTATAAAAATTAATATAAAGGTAGTAAGTAGTTCATAACAATTAACCACTTTCGTTGTGATATCTTCAATTATTACTAAAATGCTATATATATAAATTTATAAAAATAAATTATCTATTCGTAAGTAGATCAACCAAAATTGTTCACGGTTCAACGTGAATTAATGTTCTCGTACATTAACTTTCATTAAATCTCTTTAACCATTATTACCTGGTCTCCGTACAGGGTGTTCGCCTGAACGCGTCTATAGCCGTCAATCTAGTGGGTACAGGAATCAAAGAATCGCCAATTATATTCATTAATACATCCGCAAACTCCTGTTTGAAGCCACCGATGTTGCCTAGCGCTTTAAGCGCTTTAACGAGCTGAAACAATATAGTATTATCAATTATGTTTCTATATCAAGCAGTATAGTCGCTTCATTAACATTTTTTCTGTTAAAAGTATCTTTTCTCCTTTTAAATGATTTATGATCAAATATTGGTATAATTTTTTATAAAATATTTTGTGATATTTTTTCATATATTTACGAGTTAAATTTGACCTCATTGTTTCTTTTTCTAAAGCTGCTAGTTTTATTAAATTTGATAAACATGTCATTTGATGAAGGGTATATATTTAAAATAATTGTGAGACTGTTTGGAGTCGTATCATTACTAAAAACATTAATAATAAAAAAAATACACTTTTTCTTAAATTAAATTTATAACAAAATATTTATATTATAAAAATGAATTAATTTATAAAAATTTTAATAAATACTTTATCTATAACAATTACATTACGTTACCTCAGAGATTGCTACTTCTTGATTTATTATATGGTACTTACATTATCTCTATCTTCTCTCTGAGCATTCGCTACACCTTTTCCTATTATTTCGTTTACTATATCTTGGAATTCTTCTAGTATTTGCTTTGGGATTTCCTCCTCGCAACATTCCCTTACTGGAAGATAAATTTTAAACATTAATTATACCATCTTCGTAACCAAAGAAAATATGAAATTTAGTCCAAGATCCGTACTACCTAGAAATGGATCTTTAACATCGTATGAAAAGGGCTTAAGCTCCAAATTACAAAATAACAATGGAAATATTACTTTTCATTAAATATTACTGTCGAAAACATTCAGTATAGTAAGACACGTTGTCTTTAATTTATTTTTATCTTTGTGTTATAGGACAAAAGTTGCCAATAATATACTCTTACAAACAAATCAAAATAAAAAATATGCCCTTTATATTAATAATTGCCGTCAACACAAACAAATAATCAAATTAAATTACTTTGGGATATGATTCTTATAAAAAATCTAAAGTTTAAATGTCTATTTGTTTCTTCTTGAAACAGCAAAAAAATTCCTAGCAATATGGACCATAACACACATAACATGTAAAAAATTCAATTTAATGGTCCAAAAAAGCGAGCGAAGACGAATTATAGATATAGTATATAAAGATATTAATAAAGTTTCTACTTACATGCTTTTCTACTGTGTTTGCAATATGAGTGCACCATGGACGATACAGTGAAACTTATAACCTGATCATTCCTCTGTGTCTGGAGAAGTTCCAACATACTTTTTAACATCTCTATTTTTGGTCTGAAAATTACCCATATATTAACAAAGCAGTAAAAAATATACTATATCTTTATAGATTACTTATAATTTTCTAATTTAGCATATGTCTTTCAGATTTTTTTTATTCGGAAGCCAATGTTTTAATTCGGATAATCTTAAATCTTTGTATCGAATATCATCTGAAATGGTTATGTTTTTTGAAAATATTCATTCATTAGATATAAGCATAATAAGTGAAAAAATCAGTTATGCGTTTGAGTATATTTTTAAACAAAAAAAAAAATAAAAGACAAAAATACCATGAGCCCTGATTGGAAAACTCTAATAATTATTAGAAATAACAAAATGTATTTTATATTACGAGAGGACTTATTTGGAACAAACTTTTTCTTAGTTATTTTCCTATAGTGGCTATTTTGGTATGTAGATAATTTGACAGAATATAATAGAACAAATTTACAATACAAATGTTTGTAATGAAAATAGTATAATTTTAAAATTTTAGCAACTTCATGTTATAGCTATTTAAATTAAATTTATTACTAAAATACCTATTTTATACCTACCGTGGTATCATGGCCATTGACATGAGCCATTCGTGTCGTGTATCTGAATCCACTTCCTTCTTTATTATCATGTTCTTTATAAGTTCGACTGAACCAGCGCTCGCTATATATGGAAGGGCGTCTAGGATGTGTTTCCTGAAATATTTCTTACATGAGATGAATTTGAAAACAACTGAAACGCTTAATTGTCCGAGTCTTAGGTTCGAGTCCAGCTAGCATTGATGAAATTTTATCCCTCTATCATCTAATTAAAAAAATATAACTTTTTTTGCACGAAAATTAAGGTCTTGCACCTTTTTTTATCATTTCCATGGCTTGTGTATAGAAAAAATAAGTATATATTTTTCTTAGTTACATCCAATCCTTGTTTACATGGATGACTAGAGAAAAATAGAAGGAAGAAAGGAAAAGTGAAAGAGTAGTGCAAAATTATCATATATTTTGTGTGTGCATGTGCGCGTGTATGTGTGTGTACTTACGAAGCGCTGTCACATATAGTGGGGGCCCTCGCCAATAGTTGTGCTAGCGCTGGGTGATGTAACTTGCGAGCTGATCTCACTAACCGGCCCCAAAGACCCACGGTCGAACCACTATCCATGTTCTCATCAACTGTTCTTACTTCATCATCAGAATTTGGCTTAACCCTGAATATATCAATGTTCCATTAAGAACGACAAATTAAATGTCCAGGAATATTTGTAGGTACTATTCAAAGGTATAAAATATTAATAAAGTTAAATTTACTCACATACAAAGTAATTTCAATACATCTCTAGCTGACTTCAATTCACCTGTGTCGGATCTGATATTTGGGGCGTGTTGGTGGAGAATATTTGATCGTTTTGTTATCATCGCCCAAGCTGCAAGCGAAAATCAACTTTGTTATATTATGATAAGTTTGAAATTATGTTATTGTACTATATGTTTTTGAGTTTATATATGTACAATACACTGTTTCTATAATAGACGTGTCATGGGTATAGATTATGTTCTTTTTGAGCTAAGGTATTTACATATCCTGATAGGGATGTAAAAAATTCCAAAAGCAAACTATTCAATACCCATAAAATATTTGTATTATTTTAGAGATATAACGTTTAATGTTTTATCTTGGTCCAGTAGCTGATATTAAATCACAATTTCAAAAAACCAAGATAAGGACACTTTTTTGTAATAGTATTATAGGGAATTTTCATCAGGGGAAATTTACAAAATTTATCTTGTTTCGTTGGTCTGTCCAAATTAAGACAATATAGTATGTCTCGCCTTTTTCAACCTTGTTACATATAATTTACCTTTATTTTCAGTGTACATAGTTTCTGAACCAGTTCTATTGTATTCATCTATAAGTACCAAGTCCTGTATAACAGTTGTCATAGCTCCTGAATTTTTACCAGAGAACGGCTCAAATAAATGTCTCTCTCTACAATTAACTGACTTATATATATGATGATCAACTGCTATGCGGCATTTGCTTTCAGATTTTAGTACCGGCCATGTTTGGAATTTCTGGAATTTGTACAGTAAAAAAAATAATTACAGTTTGTTAATTAGATGTATGTTTATAAATACGTAAAAACATAACACTCCTTTAAAAAGAGTAAAAGCAATGGGGTAAAAATTGTTTGTCAATTATTCCCTTCACTAGCAAAATGTGAAATGTCTCATAAAGACATAATTTTTTTAAATATAACTATCAACCAATATAAAAAAAAATTTTCTTTATAAAACTGTTAATTTAACTTACTTACAAGTTAAGGTTTGTTACACACTGTATTAGTTTAGTTTATTTTACTAATAAAAGAATATACTCACACTCTGGAAGTCATATCTCACAGTTTGCAGTATGGACATATACTTGTATCTGTCCGTACATAATGATAGATCTCTTGTCTTAACCAGTATCAGACTAGTGTTCTCTTGGCCTCTGACGGTGTAAGAAACATCACATGTGCCATGAATGTCTTGCTGTAAATATAAATTATCCAAAATTAAGTATTTTTTAATATATTTTGTTTAAAAAAATGGTTTTATAACTTGTATCTTAATTAATATAAGAATTATATTATTAATTTGGAACTTTTACTTGTTAAGTTTGCAAGCTTGCTTATTATTTTTATTTTTCCTATACCCGTCAAAATTAAAAACTCATGGGATTTCATTATCCTATCAATCAATTAAACTTCATTCATTTATGTCTCAAGAAAGTAATGATTCAAAGTAATACACACCTCGATTCCTTTGAAGTCAATGTCAAATCTCTTCATGCTATTTTGAAAGAGTGAAAGTATTGCCCTCTTATAGTTAAGTACCCAATCTTCTTCGATCTCATCTGGACATATCTCAGATATGATACCATCATGGAAAGCAAATCTGAAAAATATTATATGTATACCATATCTTCTATATAATTAATATACATACCTACATTTTCTGAACCATACAAAAACATTATCAAAATAATTTAAGTTGGCCTAAAACATTACATCATATTTATATATATATAATCATAATTTAAAATATATATTGCTTATTATACTACAGAAAATGTGTTTGATATAAACAAGATAGAGCATTTTAATATATTAAATTTATTATGTTAAAAAAAAAGTAAAAATTAATGTAATAAAGTTTTTTGTAATTTAGATACCAAATTTTAATTCTGAATTATTATAGCCTAGAGTTAGTTCAAGATAAGCAATTTTATTTAGTCAGTATGTGAAATTTACATCAACATCTATTACGACGCTATTCTATAACAACTACAGTTTTAAGAAAAAGTAGTTAAGCATTCATTTTGTACTTTACAAGAACATCTAAGACTACAAGATAAAAATGTAAAATATTTTATCTTATGCCTTTAAAAAGTATCTATTAAAGCATTGATATTAACTAATTTATTTTAAGACAAAAATTATTTTAAGTCAATATTAAATTATTATTCAGCCTTTACCTGAGGTCATGTGTGGATACAGCCTGTACAAATTTCTCAGCTCTCTCAACTGGATAATTTTCATCTTGATCCTTTAGTTTGACATTACTTAGTTGTAGTAAACCTTCACATGGCTTGATGAATTGAACCGTTGCCTTAAAAAAGTATTAAGAAAAGGAGACAGATTATAAATCATAGTATGTGATTTATTTATAATATCAATACTTTTGTATAGATTCTAGTACTTACTTGGGCAGATACATCTAAAGTAGAACGGTTATTACTGGAACCGGCGAAGTAAGTTTCCACTTTTACTTTGTATTCATATTCATATTTAACATCCGTAAGGTATTTAAATTTCTCTGACGCTGGTGAAAACAGGAAATTGGATAAAGTTTTGTTCAATTAAATTGCATTAAATCTCGTTATCAATCAGTTCATTCTATAAGCTATTTATCTACAGTATTAATACCTAGATCCTCGAAGTAACAAGTTTGTTTACAAAACATTAAACAATCAGTGTCATCTGTCATAACTGAACGTAAGTAAAACGGAATACTGTCTAAAGTTTAGAAATAGCAATTTGTTACTTTTATATCTAAAATCATTATAATGAAAAAAGAAAAAGTTTTAGGTTTTGCAACAGTTAACAAAAATGAGAAATTTAGTATAGAGATAATACTTTAAAATCTAAACGATATTTTTAAAATTTTCAAAATAAATATATATTTTGCCATTTATGTTGCTGTCCTTTAAGAAAAATTAAAGAATAAATTTTCAATAAATGAACCATGTTTTAAATTGCATTTACTAAGTGTTGTTTTTTTAATATAACAAACCTAATATATACATTTTTTGGTTTTTATGGGATCACTCTCAGTAACTTTTATATTCTTTTATAATAATTGTTTCCATAAGATAGCAAAAATCAAAAAGTTATGAGTTTTAAACATTTTTTAAAAAGAATAGGTATAAAGAAACCAGTTACGACATGCATAGTTTTATTTGAACCATTTATGTAAACCGTAGAGTGATAATATGTAATAGATATGTTGAATAACTTTACTTACAAATACAGGTCGGTGGACCGCAAATGTATGGGTCCTTTAGAGAATCTGAAAGTAGAAGATAAGTTTGTAATTCCTTTTTATGTAATTCCTCTAGCTGTAATGGAGTAAATACCTCTTTTATATTTAAATTGGTTTCATTATATATTATAATTCATTACTTAAACCTTAAAGTGTCTTTTGATACGAATGAACGTAATAAATTTACATCATAACGAAATTTTTATCTAACAGTATTTTGTATTATATATTGTAGTTATAATATTAATATTAATAAAATTTGTACCATTCTATTTAAAAAACTATTATTAGAAAGCATGTTTATATTATTTTTTATTGAAAAAGTTAGTCATTTCTAAATTTAATAAATTTACTCATGGACTATGTAATAAAATATTGGATTTAGTATGTATGTAATAAACATCGAGGAAAAAACCAATCGAACCCTAAAAACTAACATGTATGTAACATATCTACAGTTGCAGAAAATTAACCTTCCAACGATATACAGAAAAAAAGAACGAAATGGCCAAAGGTCCATTTTCTATCCGGGAATTTCAGATCCTTATCTCACCCTTGTCACAGAGGGATCAGTTTTGGTGTTAGTTACTCGAGTGAAAGGATAAATGTAACGCAACGCTACCCTGTCGAAATAGAAACAAACGTTTAGTTTAGGATTATGTTTGGTGAAGTTCACGAATGGGGGATTTTGTATATTTTAACCTAAAAGTAAGCTTTGTATTATTGTTTTGTTTGTTTTATTCACGCTTGAACAACATGACCTTTTAGGATGCTTAAGATAACAGTGCTCGTTTTAGAATCATTATGGCAACTTATTGTATAAAATTTTATGAGCTATTAAAATATTCTCCAACGGCAACTGCAAAATAAGTTTTGATATCTGTACTTGATTACTATAAATAGCATTTAGTCTAGCCTTCTTTTATTTTATCATCATCGTGTTTTTATTGTATCGGTGCCCATTGTTGGACAAAGGCCTCTTCTCAGATGGAGAAGTTTAGAGCATTAATCACCACCCTTGCTCAAGGTGAATTGGCGATTCTTGTATATAAGAATAAATTGTAGAATCAATAAATAATTAGGTCAGAGACTTAAGTTATAAGATTTTAATAAACATTATTATAGGTTTCAGTTTTCAATCAAAAGGTTCTAATTTATTTTACTCAGCAACTTGTTAACATATCAATGGGCAGTTCTCGAGGTGTCGCAAAACTTGTAGTGGATCTATACTTCTGAGTGCTGACACTTGAGACCTTCAAACTGTCCCACCTCATAGGCAAACAACGACATGATTTAGGTAAAGCCTAAAGTTTAAGCTAGTAATATAATATAAGTATACAATATATACGTATGGAGAATATTCTCAAACATATCTACTAAATTTATGAATGTCAATTCCAGATGATATTCAAAAAGTTCATACGACAAGCCAACTAATGAAACTATTGAAAGCTTTTCTTTTCCATAAATTACAGTCATATATTATTTTTGAAATAATCTACAATAAAACTGTCAACCAGTAAACGAAACTTTTACTTATGTATTTAGTTTTAAAAACCTTTTTACAAATATTTTCGTATTTCGTAACCTTCAGAGGATTTTAAAAGATAATTAAAGAAGAGTTTATCAGTAAAGCGGAATACCATTGATAAGTTAGTATTGTATGGATGGGCCTTGAAAATAGTGTTGCCCAAATCGATCTTGATTATGCGGTTAGTCCAAAAATGCTAGAAAAAGACCAAGATTGCGCATAATTAAAGAGAAAATATACGAACAACACTAAGCCTGTGAGAATCTTGAGTCTTTCAGTCTCAATTACGAAGCAGATAGGCCTTTTTTATATTACAAGAAATTGATGCTTAAAAAAAATAAAAAAAAGCACAGTAGAAAAAAATTGTACATAGAATTTTGAAAAACGAAGAATGTAGACGTTATATATATGACTTTATGACTTAGTGTTGAAAGTATATAAAGTAATGATTATCAGGTCAGTTTACTGGAAAGGATTATTTATATAGTTCGAATATAATATATACATATATGTAATTGAACTGTATATATTATATAATGAAAATCTTATAGTCAATACAATATGGACATGGTAATCAGTCGGTGAAAAGTAAGAGAGTAGACTATCAAGCTACTACTTAAGAAATTTTTAATACATCAAATCAGTTCTCGCGTTGAAATAAAAAAAAATATCTGAAAAGCTGGGACTGACAAGCGGAAAAGAGGATAGAGCGTGGTGTTTCAGAAAAAGTATCAACGTATCAAAAATGAAGATACAACATTTAAATTTGGCAGTATCATGCTAATCTCAAAATTGAGAGATCTTAATAAAACCAATAAGGGAAAAAACAGTGCACCTATAACAAGGGCTGTCAAATTCTGTAAAAAGAGCATATGCGAAGTAATAGAACCTCATCAATACATTTACCTAGAGACTACTATAATCTTAAAACTGTGATTCCATACTTTTTTAAAACATCAAATGATTTAAAAAATTTTGGTGGGTCCGGTGCAGTAAGGACCTCTGTGAGTGACATTTTTACCATTTTAATTTCTACTAATTTGAAATTGTTGAAATACAAGTTTTGAACTTGTCAAAAAATGTGAATATTATATCTTAGACTTTCGAAAGTTTTATTAATTTAAATGAAACTAATTTTTCGGATATACTACGCGTGCTTTATTTCACATCTCGTCTGCCCGTGATCACGGTGGCTGAAAAGTAACCAAATCTATATTTTTTATAAATAACTTTTATAAATAAAATTTTATATAAATAACCAAATCTATATTATATCTTACTGTAGAAATGTTCCAGTTACTCAACATCTTTACATATAATTAGACAGTAAAAATCGAATGTTTGTACATTAAATATTAAAAAAAAAAAACTGATAAGAGGCAGTTAAAGAAGAGTCATAGTAACCAAAAAAACAATTTTTGTAATTTTTGTCTGTCTGTCTGTCTGGTACGTTATAACTTCAAAACTACTCAACGGATTTGAACGCGGTTTTCACAGTCGGATTACATATAATTGGGAGCATTGTTAAAACTTTGTTTCGTCAAAGTCGGTTAAGGGAAAAAGAAGTTATGGTCAATTAAAAATTTATTTCAAGCCCTGCTTCAAAACTTTTAAACACTACAACTTAATATTGATTGGTTATATATTATGTATTAGTTAATAGTTAATTAGTTATATTAGTTACTAAAAAATATGTTATAATAAATGGGAATATTATTATTAAAACTTATGAGAGGTAACAAAAATAACAAATAACGCAGTGCGCGCGGGCGCGGTTGAAGAGTTGAACACTGTACTCGATAGATGGCATTGATAAAATACGTCATCAACCTAGGTCGCGGTGTTATGATTCTCCGTTGTGTAATGAGTACCATGCGGTTCCAAAGTTCATTCAAAATGACAAAAACAAAAACAAACTCAAAAAGCGACTAAGACGCGGGCGGGAGCCGCGGGCAACAGCTAGTAAGGAATATGAAAGTATATACAGTACAGGTAAACCTATGAAATGTATAAATTTTCTAAACACAAGTAGACTTCCGTGGGGCAACTGGTAAAAGCATCGGCAGGGATCACTTGGGTCGTGGGTTCAAACCCCAGCCAGTAGGAGTTGATTTTTCAAATTTCTCATTTTTTTACATTCATATGAATTTGGTTCGTTAAATAGCAATAGGCTAATGGGTAATTGTGAGACTGCTCAGTCTAAGATCAAGACTAAGACTTAGAGTGCAACACCAAGACTGGCTAAGCCCTGTCTTGTTTTTTGTTTTGGGCAGCATTAGTTGCAAAGTACAAAAAAAAAAACCTTTAGCACGTGTTCAAAATAGCCTGAGCTCTTAGTGTTTTTAATTCTACTTGTTACACCTAAATAAAAAATCCTCAAATTTTTTCAATTTCACCAAAGCTAGATTCACAAATCTCAACACTATAAAAAAATAGTACATAATAATGTAAAAATACAATAAAAATCACGTTTTATTATGGATTGAGACTTTTAATAAATGTACTGTTCTTTTATTATAATACTAGACACTTTCAGTTAGAGATCTAGACTCAAAGTTGTTCGACAAAAAACAGTTCAATAAATCAAAGAGGAGGAGTTGTAAATGTTTGATTAAAATCTATTTTATTAACGTTCTTCGTTTATGGTGTTATAAACACAAAGAGGTATCAAACAGAGGAATTGAATTCATAAAAAAGTAGGTATTATAATGGCTTAGCGTTGAAAAAAACAAACATTAGTTTAATAAAATTATGTTATTCTTATCAATAAAATAAACATTTCCTACAAGAAATAGAAAGTTATAGCTTAGAACAGTGGTTCCCAACCTTTTCTTGACTAGCGACCACTTCGTATCCCTTTTTGTTCGCATGGGACCACGATGTTAAAGAAAAATAAAGTGAATGACTAATAAAATAAACTTTAATAAAAAACTCAATGTATTTCGTATCAACAAAAATATGTTATTAAAACATTAATACCATTGAAAATAGTTTTGAATACGTTCGCGGACCACTTTTTGACCACCGGTTGGGAACCACTGACCTAGTTAATACATATATAATTTTTTAACTATGAGACCTAAAATTGGAATCAGTTAAGTATTTTGTCACGTAAATTTTCCTCCACAAAGAAGCCCACTTTATGTTCAATTGATCAATAATATGTTTCGTCACACTACGTACTAGACTTTGACAATTTCTCACTCAAAGATCTTCACACAGTATAGTTATTCACGTGGGCTATTGAATGAATACCGCTCCGTAGGAAGTGTAACGATTTAAACTTTGGGTAAACATATTAGTATATGAAGATATCATTCATAATCGTAAGTTATTTTATTATTTATTAATAAGTATGTTTTTGTCTTAGACCCACAATGGTCCCTCTTTAAGTTTGGGAAAGCCATTGTCATCGGATAAAATCTGTTTTTGTAGATCACAATATAAATATAACATGTTTCGTGACGTAAACTAAGACAAGTTAGTATTCTTTTTTATTTATATACAGGCAAAAACTGTATTTGTCTATTATATAATATCAAAAATAAATAGAAAACAATTCAAAGCAATGTAAATTTTTGTGCCATCACATGGAAATCCTTGTTGAATATGGTATGATTGAGTATTGAGAACCAACGACACGAGATAACTGCGTTGGGATTGGTCTAACTATTACAAAATGGTTTTCTTTGAATATATATTTTAAAGTGTAAATACAAATATATTATTTATATATGTTAAAAAAGAAAAAAAATTACTGTTATGAACTATTATCTACTCATTTTATATATGTCAAAGTCTGTCTGTACCTATGGCGCGTAAATCTTTTTGTTGGTACCTACGTGTTAATTTGTTTTTGTCATTTTGACACGAGTTAACGGATTACTACGGATATATCATTTTATCATACATTTTCAAGCTTCATATAACAGAGTAAAAGCACAAGATAATGTTATTTGACAAAAAATATTTTACTTAAGTAAGATTCACTTAAATTTTAAATTAATAAAGTTTTAATGGGCATCTTGTTCATTTCGATATTATTTATTGGAATTGTGATAAATTAATATATCTATTTTACGTTTTCCGTTGAATACAGTTCCAGTAAATGAGATAATAAATGGCTGATTATAAGGATTTTTTTTGTATTATTTAATAGAGCAATAATAAGATTTTGACTTCCTTTATAGTATAATTTAAAGTTCACATATATATTTCGTACATTCTAACAAGACAGGGAACAATAACTATCCTTATTCGAGGTCTAATGTTAATAATTCATTAAGAGGTAATTTAGTGAAAATATTTTTCAACCAATATTTAATATTATAATCTCAAACGTGACTACCATTTCTTTGTAAATATAATATATATTCTACATCTGTCAGACTAAACCCACCATTTACCGTATATAGACTCCCAAAAAATTTACAGGCACATTTAAACTCGCTATGAATCATTTTCATTGAACTAACCCCTCCAACTTCGTATAATTTACAATCGGGTTTCAATACAAGAATCCTTCTCATTTTTTTTGGATTCCAAAGAGAAATCTTAACGACTCTTCGACTTTTCTTTTAAACAAGTCTGAACAAAAAACAGTCACGTCAGAAACATATTTTATTGCATTCATAGAATTTTCTTATCATAGACAAAGTCGAATACATTATGTTTGTTTAAGTAAATATTTAATCGATGCACGCTTTAATTAATATAACCTACATAATTACTTCTCTATCAATAATATTTGCGGATACTAATTGTACTTTATTATAATTTAGAAGCTTACATCAATATCGACTTTATATAGTAGGAAATAAGAATAAAATTATAAAGTATTATTAAAATACAACTTAGTGTTACAGATATTAAGATATTTTAAAGACTATGTAGGGCTTTGTAGTATATTTAAGACCTAGAACTATTCTTTATATATATTGAAATAAAGTTAAACATGCTTTTTATATATAGAGAGAAGTTTTTGCTCGAAATATATAGGAATATTTCATAATCTTTTGCTAGAGAAATATTATTTTGTAGGGTAGTTTGTAAACATTATATTTTCAAAATATGTAATCATTATTAATAAACAATTAAAGGACAAATGTAATACGTACTTCCCGATGCACGTACACTAGTTACGCACAGAAACACAAAAATCACACACCAATACATAATGTTAAATTTCATATCATGATTCAACTTGGCATTTCGCACGCCACTCATCGAATGACGAAAATCATGTAGCGCGGGTCGTTGAGGGGTCAAAGTAAACAGTTTTATCAATTACTTATCTAAAACAAGCACCAGTAGCGTTTACTTTTAATTCTTAATATTGTAAACCGCCCGAATAATGTTGGTGTTGTTTAGTTTGGTGTTTTTAATACGGTCGGGTTATGTCGGGATTGTATCGGTGGGGAGCATCAGCGGAAATAATGTATCATGTTGCGTTTATTGCAGATACAAATGTTTTGACATGTAGTTTTATTTAACTGTATGTCTAGAACTGATTTGATCGACTTATACTATGTACACGTACATACGTATAAGTAAGCTTTTACGTACATACATATCTTGATGTTGGTCATTATGTACGTTTCAATAATATATCTTGTTGAACACGTGATTACAATTTAGGTTAGAAAAAATACTAGTTTTCGAGTAAAACAGAATACAAAGCGAAATAGGTTAGATAATGAAAATGTATATAAAAGAGACAATTAATTTGCGAGATGCATTTCTTTTTTAATATCCCATTTTGCTTTTCATTCGAACAAAGGAACTCCTAATATTACTTAGAGATAAGGGCAACCCTTTAAAATGATACAAAAAAGGACCCTTTAAAAATAGTTATACAAGTATAAATTATGCAAAAATATGTATTATATTCTATTATTTAACTACATTTTTTCTACTAGAGTTGAATGCTGTGTTTTGACGATACTAGTACAAAATAAGACATTTCATAATCTTTCATTCTTAAATTGCACATTTTAGATATATCAGAGTTTTTTTCTATTTCATAATACTTAAGAGATCAGAGAAAACATTAACAGTATAGGTACCTTCAGTATGAGTTTTTCTCATGTACCAAAATACTATATGTTTGAAGTTTGAAACTGTTTTTGTAAATATAAGAAAGTACACAATACGCCAGCGTTTCATGAGAAAGAATTAACTAAAGCATATTGTTGATTTCGTCACAAGCGTTGAAGATTACATGGTATTATTAAATAGATTCAAAAATATTTTAATATCACATCATAAAGTACTAGTCAACAGTCAGAGATTCCATTGACTCTGATTTTTGAAAAATACAGTAACCTTAAATATTACTATCATAATTTATTTGTTGTTAATTATGTCGCAAATTGTTACCAAGAATTTGTTAATCTATCTAATTTTAAATGACGTATTAGTTTTCCCAGTGTCCTCTCGCAATGATAATGTTAATTTTATTAATAGATTCGTTAATAAATTTTTGTTATCTTCAGTTATGAACTCAATGAATGAATAGATAAGAATATTTTCTGTCACTTATAGTAAGGAAACAAGCGTTTTATTTGAGTGTTATATATTGATTGTGCTTCGAAATTTTTTTACAACACATAAGGCAATGCAGGTATGTATTATTGAATGTTATAACCAATATAGTTAAGCTAAAAGGATTTATATAATTAAATAGAAAACGAAATTTAGCGATAACAGAATGTTATGTAAGTTTCGTAACTATAACTATTGAATATCTTAAACGAAAATCTAAAGGTAGCAGTAACGGAATGCAAGAATAACTTTAAATAATCCTGGAAACGAATTATATGTAGTATTGTATATGATACTTTTGTATTTTTTTCCACAGCTTTTTTACTATAATGTTAGACAACGTCACTATCATACAATTGTCATTATAAATAGCTTAAACAAAGACAAAAATACTTTTAGGCATGACGTATTCTATTGACATATACAATAAAATATTACCTTAACAACCCTAGAATAACCCAGAACTGACAGTTCTTAATAACGGTATTCCTAAACACAGATTATAAATAATTTTTAAAGCAAATTGTTATCGTTATGATAGATTAGTGATGTAAGTGTTTGGCCATGACTCGCTGAAATTCATCCCCTTATCGCGAACGACGCTTTAAAACTTCGTTCGTTCACTAATTTAAATTTCAACAACGACTTAACTAATTTAAAATTTAAGCAAACTGATATTAGATGGTAATTTAAATTTAAATTATAAATGTGATAGCCTGTGGATAGTGTATATTTTTTAAATAACGTATTTTATATAAATATATTTTGTACTATCTCTTCAAAATATCTGGACAATAATTTACAGAAACGAAATTAGAATATTCTTGGTATGATGCTAGTTATTAATATATTTTCTTTATTCTTTCCATTAAATTATTTGTTTCTTTTAAAAGATCATACTGTCAACATAAACAAAAGCTACTTTAAGACTTTATATTTATAGGAATTTCGTTTTCATAGGTAGTAGAATTCCCAAAGATTTCTTTTGAAAAATGTTGACTGTCACTGTAAGTTAATAAATAAACTCCTACTTACGACATTGACCTTAACCAATGTTGTAAAAATGAAAGCAAGTGTTGTCTTATCCTCTATAGTAAAGTTTTAAGGCTTTCACTATTTTCATTTATATTTCCTTAAAATTGACCTTAGGAACTTTAGTATGGGATAAAGCGATATTTGCATAAACAAGCAAAGTAAGTATAATACACTAATATATCTGTTAAAGTCAGTCATTTATTAATGTAAGAAAATAGCTTATCATAGTTAAAGGCTTTGAAGAAGACACTTTTATTTTACATTGTTAATGCACATGTGTAAAATGTGGCCTGAAAGTATTGTATATTTATGGCTATACATTGATAGTCGTTTCTTAGTTCATTGGGTGAATAATCGCGACTAAACGCCTCACTGCCTCTGATTACAGAATGAAACTTTTACTACATAGATACAAGATTCTGCAGTCGGAAAGATTATGTAAAATCTATGATACAGACACTTTAAGCATAAACTTTGTGTTAAAAGTTTGTTACACTAAAGCTGTCTACAGACGATTTTTATAATTAAAATGTGTAAATTCGTTTATTTTTATCGTAATATCAATCCGTAATAATATTGAATACCGATGGTAATATGAGGCAGTAATATTGAACGCATTCCAATAATACAGTCTAATCCTTTGCTGCACGGTATAATGTTAATTGAATATTCTGTGATTAAATTGTTATATAGCTCTTAATTGTCATCCGCTATTTGGCTGAAGTGCTTTACAATCAACAATTTAAGTTAAAATCGAGCCGACTAGATTATCTGTTGTATATAATTATTTTTGTTATACAACATTATATTAATTTAACGCGAGTAAATAACCGTTTATCAAGTATAGTAATATAATTATTTCGTTTTTATATAGAAAAGCGTATCAAAATAAATTACCGGTGATTTATATTTTTTGTTTCAAACTGAACTTCAATGGTTTATCGTTAGTTTTTTTCTCTTTAAGCATTCCCACACAGCATACTCATTAAAAGAAGGAATTAAAAAAAATCATTGGTCACGTACATTGTATGTATTAGTTTATTCCACGTCGAGTTGAGATAATTTTTTAGTTTTCATTCATTTTTAGTAAACATAAAACATATGCAAACTATTAAACTTGTACTAGAATTATATTGCCAGATATTTATCGATAACTATCGCATGTCGCATTACAGTTGACAAATATTTTACAAGTATAACTCATTTTTATAACTGTATTTATGAACAAATTCATATTACAATTAATATTTTTAACCTAAAGTTTTGACGATGACGAGATGAAATTGTCCGACAGTTTGTCATATTGTCAATTTTAGTCAACGAATTTCTAATTTCATTGTGTTTGATGCGTGCGGAATGCGCTTACTGTGTTTAGGTTTTGCAATGCCATCATGGTATAAGTACAATGTTAGAAATGTTAAAACATTTCTGGCGAGTGGTTCCTATGTTTTAGATAATTGTCAGCCATCTTCTCTTTTGAAGTTTGGATATTTTTTAAATTTCAACAGCCTCTCGAATCAATTTTGATTTATTATAGGTCTTTCAACGAGCGATCTTGTTTTATAAAAACATATGTATTCGTTTAATTTTTCCACTATGCGTCAACATATCGTCGACTTCTATGCTTCTTTATGTTTCGATTGTTATAACATGCACGTAGAAAAAGTGCTGTATAGATTTTTATGATAATTTAATATTATATTGCTTCCACATGAGATTAAATCTGAGGTTTGTAACTTTAGTTGACTTTAGTAATTACATATTTAATTTTGCTTATTAAGTAGATATGACTTCACGTTGTTACACCAAAACAATTTTAATAAAAGTAAAGGACCGTATTTTATCCTTAGCTTAAAATGGGGAAATTTTTTCTTAGTCCAGCTGCGGCAAGTAAATGGGCTGTGAAAGTAAATCTCAGTGTTTGAATGGGAATATAAAAATTCAAAGAGAAATCAGACGAGTTGAGGTTTTGCAATTATTTTTATTTAGGAGTCTGATCAAGAAATACTTTTCTTCGATTCAATTTATTTCTGAGGAAATAAATTGTTTTCTTATTTAAGAATCGTAATGGTTATCAATAGATACTCTCTGGTATGTATAGTTGATTTCACATTTTTTTTTTATTATGTTAATTGTGATAATAATTTCGTCATTACGTAGGTACTACCAAAAATAATAAATAGGTTATTATTTATGGTAGTACATAAACAAGCGAGTAAAAAAAAATCAATCAGAATTAGCATTACTTTATAAAAGAACTTAAAAGAGAAATTAGAAAACTATATATTGAGTTAAATTTTATATTGCCGAAAAAAATATAGTATCTAACAAAAGTTTTAAATTGTATCTTAGTTTCCTAGGAATTAACATATTATGATAAAGGGGAATTGAATCGATTTTTTTTTATAGCATAGTGGATTTAGCCAAGAAGGCTTACACATCACGAAACTACCTACATGTATGAAGAAGTACACTAAAATGCAGGAGAAACGCCGTATTAGTTGTATCATAAACTATTTATATATAGTTTTGAGGTAGACCTCGGTATATTATTAGTGGTAGAGCTGGCTATGCACTTATCATTTGGTAACTTTCACAAGTACCCGCATATTTTAATATTCATAGTACCCGCAGATGCAATATTATCATAGCGTAGGTTTTTAATACGTTACTTCCACAGACATTCAGCCCACATTTGGCCTATTCTTAATTGTATTAGTACCTTATCATTTAAGCCTACATCCTAAGTACTAAACATTCTTCTGGTTCGTGTATATTCTTTGTACAATCAAACGTTATGTCAACATTACGTAATACCGCCTCTATGATGTACTATTATATAATAACAGTTTAAACATTACGCATTCTGACAACAGAGCAACACTTAACGATAATTTAACTTACACAGCATTATGCACTTTACAAAATCCCAGACCATTCCAAAAGCTTAAAGTGACATTAGCGCGATCCAACTAATACATTTAATTAGAGCTGCAAGTACTGCGACGATGTCATTATGTATGTATGAAGTGAAGACGTGGCCAGCAAACACACGACCCCTACATACAATGAACCTTCCTTGCCATTTTGACCAACCTAACATGATCCGTAAAGCACATTCTAGTGTTCAAAAATTACTTCGTCCCGAACTCAACCCGAGAGTCATGCGAGTCAGCTTATATCGGTGTTCTACCCTAGCAAATGCAACGGACGACAAAAAGTCGAAACGTGTGGGACTGCAGACGAACCCGTTTCTCCATACATGGCTTTCCTTGGTAAGTCGTTTCCCAACGCACCAGCTCACATAATATTGTTAGCCGCCGATAGCTTTTTATGTTCGATGCATTATTCGATACTCATTTAAAATTCTAACATGATCTTATAAAGAAAGCTCGCCATTTTCAATCGATCCCCTGCTGTCGTCGGTCGTTTCGCTGTTATATCGGGACGAGATTATCTGTGTTTTATTCGTTAAATACATTACGCAAATTCGCTTTGGGAGGTATCACCGGCTGTTAGCGCCCACGCGTTAAAATCGCGGGGGCGACGGCTAGAGGCTTCGCATTCAAACGTGCGCGCGCGGCGGTGAACACACACGCCTATACCAAAAAATAAATAAGAAAAAACTTAGCCCGAGGCAGAAAGCGTTCGGTTATAATCTGTATCCAAGTTCCATAGATAAGTTTTGATTAAAGCCTAGACCTGGATAGTGTTGTCAATGACACGAATTTGTGATCGATATTTATGAATGGAGTTCGATGTGACGTCATGCCTAGTGTTGTGACTGTGTGTGCGTTTAGTTGGTCATTCATTTGTTGACGATGCGTGAACATTAGAATTGAAAGGTGAGTGCTTACTTCATTATTTGCTGAGGCAACACTAAATGACTGTCATTCATTTAAAGTCAAATAGACTGCTGTTTTAAACGAGGCGGTGATTAATGAACTTGTTGCTGGTTGCTTCTTTAAGATGAATAATATTCTTTATCAATAGGTGATTGACATAAAAATTAAATGCATATTGCTAATTAAGGAAACTCTTATTTTTTTTAGTAGAAGCTATTTCGAAAACCAGATTCAAATATATCTTCAGTTTTTTTGAATGTTATATAAACTGCATTAACATGCGAGAATTAGCATTACTAACATTAATTCTAAGTGCTTCAACGTTATTAGTACGTAGAGTAAATTAAGTTGAATGAAATTATATGTGAGTATATAAAAATGTACCGGATATCAAAATGTTTTTGGATTATTGAAATTGGGGACGGTGTTGTCAAACCTTCGTTATGTTGGCAGGTTGTAGCTATAAAATTAAATAGCGTGGGCTACCGATGTCTTAACAAAATTTATTCTATAGAGAGATATGTCGTTCTATTTTGTATGTGTATACATTCACAGAAAATATTTGAATGGAAGCGTAGGTTGCGCATAATGTCGCGATATTTTGAAATAGGCTTTGTGTTGCCGTTACTATGCTTACATCGCCTTTATATGTATGAAAATAGAGTTGATATTTGAATACGATTAAGTAATATTTAATAAATTTTCAAATGATGCCCACAAATTAGTTCTTAAGTGGGTTTAAGTTTGTTATTATAATTATTTATAACACTTTATCGCATACTATGCATATGTTTATAAACTAATGGCAAAATTGTTCTGTGTATTTATAAAAGCTTATTTTATATTGCTATTCTTTTCAATATATGTATTTATGCATTAATTAGAATTCCGTTTGTCCAAAACTACAAATAATGCAATATAATTGTAATAAACACAAACAATTAAAATAGAGATATTTATCATTTAAATTGTTTGTCCCTCTATCATTTAAATAAGTAATAGTTTTTAATTATTATTTTAATTCATCACTTTAATTAGTATTACGCTTGTATTTAGCAAAAATATATCCGTTGCAACCACAATCTCATTCACCCATCAAGTTTTAGACGAAGCCAAAGTTGCTTAACCAACCAAAACGATGCAACCAAAACTACACAGATACATTAACAGTAGTATGAAGTTCAAACGGGAACCAAACTTCGAATAGCTTGCTATATTAATTATGTTTCCACTTTGCGGCTTTCAGTTTGAGTTTCGCTTTTGACATTTTTTTTTTAAATGTCAGCAATTATTTTATTGTGCAAATACCTTGAAATGTCCTGCATGGTTAAGTGTCGATGATATTGCATACATTTTAATAAGCAATGAGTTTATTGGATTTTGATCAATTAGGTGTGAATATATGATTGCGTTATGCGTTATGGAACAATTAATTTCTTGAAAACATTGCTCAATAATACAGTATTTTTGGAATATTTTATTATAAATATATTAGCTTAGCTCCGGTTCCCATTTTTTTACATTTCCGGCTGCCAAACATCTCAATATAGAGTTCTAAATGGAATGAATGAAAAGGTTGAATAATTGCTTGTAAAAAAAAATCTCAATTACATAAGAAAAAAGTATCAGTATCAATTTAGGAAGGAGGTCGTATTGTCGAAATTAAACTTTGAAATTTCATACTGGCATGATTTTATATTAAAACACACAGTAGCGTTATGTACAAGCATTCAACTGCATATCTGATGGAATTCGACTTTCTCAAACTACATAACTACCGTATTTAAAAATTTGCTACAGAAAATAATATTTCTTATGTGTCAAAAAATTATTAGTTTACGGAAAAAAGCTATACTTTTTTCAGACCTTATCAAACGACCAAATCCAAAAATGCCAAATTAAAAAATTGTGTCGACATTCCAAATATTTATTAGGAATTTTTTCAATTCATTGTAATTTTTTTTGTGATTGAAGCAAAAATCCAGCAAGAAACCTCCTTTCAAATATATTTTATTTATTTATTAGACAGATGAAATTAGATAGAAAATATCGCATGCCCCGATACTTAGCAACAAAAATTACGAAACCTCATACTAGATTGAGGTTCAATTTAATATTCAATATGTAGGTGTATGAGTGATTAGCAGCAAATGTGCCAAGAATAACTTATACTATTAGAAAGTATTAAAGATGGATGGATATAAATATATAGACGGACATTTCACAAAAATTTGAAATGATTTTGTTGGTAAACTTTACTAAGCTAGGCCATTAATTACCAGATTAGATGTTGAAGTTAAATTCCTCAAGCACGTCGTCGGTCAAGAGAAGTCGAAAGGAGCAGCTAGTTTTTAATACATCTCAAAGTAATTTAACGAAGCGTGAAACTGTCCCCTGTACCATGTAAGATCCGACTTTCTTATCTGAGTCGCTTTAGTTTGGACGGGCTCCAGGCTAACTTGGGTCGCATTTTCCACTCCGACGACGTGAAGTGACAAGTAAAAAGATGGAGACTTTTGTTTTTAATTTGCTTTCTATGGATGAACAATATAATGTTTACATTACAGAGTCTGATAATAAACCAATTAGTATTGGTCTGCTAGAAATATGTTTACACTTACTCAGAGGCAATTTATAGCGAGTATTGATTTAATTTATCATTCTACATAAATATGGCTTTGATTAATGTAAGTTTAATTAATTATTTAAGATAGTGTTCCATTTATCATGTGTTTAAAACGCAAACGATAAACGAACCGGAATCATAATGAAGTTAAAATTAAACGATATTTAGTCATTTTTTATTTTAATCTATGAATATAAGGCATTATTTTTAATTGTTTAGAATGAAATTGCTTGATATATGTAAAATTTTCGCGTGTACACATCTAAACGAAACTAAGTTTTTCGTATACTATGCTTTTTTTTATATCTATATTTCCATCTAGTCTGTCCGTGATCACTGTTGCTGTAAAGGAACCGAAACGTTGGGATCATGTATAATGGAGATATAAAAAAAAGCATAGTAGAAACCCATTAAACTTAGTTTCATTTAAATGCTTCAAATTAGTTACTAATTTTGAAATAAACGTCTTTTCTATATCTATACTTTGTAAATACCAACTTAAGTATCAAGATGAGAAATTATATTATAACAATATTTAGGTGGGAAAATAAACAAATAATGACAATATATTAAAATATAATATAAAACAAAGAACATTGTTAATGAAAAATTATATAATTAGTTCGAATTCAAACGATTACTATCACCTGACTGTATAGCACGAAAGTTAATGTGATTTGTTTTAAATAAATAATCACCAGTTAATTAAGATGGATGGAGAGTTTTAAAATTTAAAACCATATTAAAGTATCGTCGTTTTAATCAAGAACGCATATGGTATATTAATAAATTTGTATTGTAATTTATAATATATGTATAAACGGTGCATTATAATGCTTTTAATACAAATGAGACGTCGCGATAATATATTGAGCTATGACGTAATAGTACAGTCCGTAATATCATTTTGTGAGTCCGGTAGTCTTAGTAGAATTTTATTAAAGGCCAACGATACAATCATGTCTGAACATGTTTATACATAACTTTATAATTTGGCTGGATTATAAAGGAGCCTACACACGGGGTTAGGCGTAATAATTAACAACTATTATTAAGGTTCATGCCGCTTTTATTATCTCGTAACGGTGTGTTACCTACTCATCCCGTGTTCAGCGGGGAAGTGTTTAAGTTTTTGGACATAACTTTATAAGAAACTTGATGTATGCCGCATGGAAATAAGACACATGAAAACATGTTATTTTCGATATATTACTCTACTATCGTTATATATTTCACAGCCTCATTATCTGTAAATGTTAACAGTTAGGTAAGATGTGTGTGCAGATTATTATTCATAAAACGTATGTTAAATACGAATTACGCGAATGGTTAAAGAGAATGGGTTAATAATATTTTGTTTATGATCGGCGGACATTCTGATTGTCAGTGTCAATGCCAATGTATTTAAATTAATAAAAATAAAACTGTATAATTAAGTAACTAGCTCATAATTCAAAATATATCATTGTTGCCTGTATAAAAAAATATATACAAAAGGTGGAGTGGGTAAGTTACAAAAGATAGTATCACCATTAAACAAATACAGTCTCTATTAACTGTATGGACACTAACTTACCGTTGATCGCACGCATCCAATTAACTCGTCCTCGGACAAAAATGTTTTATACATTAACCTGGTGTCACACTGATATAATAAATTATAATATAATCTTTGTTAAAATAATTTACAGGTATGATCCTGCCTTTAAAAATAAAGCTATCAAGCTTTGTTTCAATTGTTTGTGTGAGATTAAGAGATTTTAATTTTATTATTCCATTTGAAATTGCGTTAAAGTAAAACAAAGCTATTTATAGCATAACATCCTGCTTATATGTACTTTTCGTCTTATGAATTATGTACTTTTCTAGGGAAACATCAATCACACACAATCTTCATACATTTTATGATGTTTAACTTATCGTTTATTGATTACTTTGTAATGCTGAGGTTCAATAATTATCAATGAACAGTTGGGTTAGGTATAAAAATGTAAATAACCGTGATGTCGTTCCGATAAAGTAATTTTATAACAAGTTGCCTTTTTAATGAATAGACCAATAGAAGCAGAAAAAGCAGAATCGACTATTTATTTAAATTATGTAAAATCTTTCTAACAACTTCTAGTCTTACACACAGTCAGTTTGTTTGTCAATCAGATAGTTAGTTACTGAGACAAATTGAGATACTGGTATTTCTTTATGACAAATGATGAACACGTAAATTTTAAAATAATATTATATGTATGGCAGATTCTACTGTAACCAATAAAAATATATCCGCACACACGTTGTTATGGACGTCTTCATTTTTTTTAAATTATATTTTCACATGTCTTTTATTTGTTTCAATAACAATGATAAGAAAGTGATGTTTCTACTTTATATGTTCGAATATAACATTCAGTACCCAAAAAAGGTTTAATACAATCATTACCCTTGCATTAATTATTGACACAAAAGTCACGAAGTTAGGTCCTGGATTCCATAAAAAATTTTCGAAGCTAGATCCATTAAAAGTGAAATGTTTTTTAGACTGAATAGAAGGCTCTTTAGTAATCTTTGTAACAAAAACATTCTGTTTCGTGAAAATGCAAAACATCTCGCGTTTTAACACATCTCACATGCATAATGAGTTAGTCGTATATACCCCGGTCATGTTTATTTACTATGTGTGTAAAATGCTACTGTCACTATGCAAAGTGATTTTAATGCCTACTTTGGGTCGGATTATTTTTAATAACTATTTTATTTTATATATTTTAGTTAAGTATATTTGTCATCTGTTTTATTCGCAATAAAATTACGTAATTATGACTTTCTTCTGCGATCGCTTACTATATTTTCGGTGTTTTCCAAATATTTTTGACTTTTAATTTAAACAGATGATTATATAAGGGATAATTTAAAGACTTTGTTGGTAACAATAACAAAGTAAATTGAAAATCTAATATGGCAGATGTCTCCTGACTGCTATAATTAAGTCATTTAATATTCTTTGGACACTTCAATATTTCCTAAATTAAGTTATATTTGTGAGAATTAAAAACATATCTTTTTAAGTTAGTATATAGTTTACTAACGAGGTAGTCTGCTGGAATTAACTATGGAGTTAGCTTGGTTCACGGTCCCTATTGTCGGTAAAGGTATGGTCGATCGCGTTTTGTTCACGCTCCGTGGACCCTAACGTGTTCTTTTGTATGTAACATATAGAAATCTAATACAAACTATGCTACAATGTATGCATTCTACATTTGTTGTATTTAACAATTAAATTTTTATGTTTAAAATCCTTGTTTTTTATGTCGTATAGCGCTTTGTTTGTGACATTCTCATATAAAATTAAAATAAATTAATAGATCATGTTTACAATTTGATTCTATATAAAAGAAACTCTTTAAGGAATAGCAGGCATAGAATATGATGACATGAATAAACGCTTCCCGGACTCAACAGTACGGAGAATATCAATCTACCTCCAGTTTAGTACTATTCGATAAAGCTAAGTCCTTTATATTTTATCGGTGCGTGGGTAAAGCATTGATGATTCACTCAATAAGTTTCACCTTTTGTGGAAAATTATAAAACACATTGTCCTCTATAAAATTTATTCGATTTTTAAAGCTCACGAGTCTAAAAATAGTTTTTTTTTGAATGAGGAAAAGATATATATATATAACCTCTTTTCTATCGTGTATTCATATTTTTTATGAATTTTTAACATTCAATCTGACTAATTTGTTCATTTGTTCTTAATATATTTTGATGGAATATCTATGCAAATATTTTGCTATAGAAAAATATTATTAAGCTTTATACGCAAAATGGTAGTAGGAATATACACTTATATTAGCATTGTGTTAAGTAACGTATATGTCGCAAAATTAATACCGAAACAAAAATCTGCAAGTCAAAGCAGGTACATTATTAGAAGTAATGAATAGTAACAGAAATAAAATCAATAAATAGTTTGAAGAAAGAGTAATGCCGTAATATGTATAAAATAATAAATTATCTTATACCAAAATGTAATATATTTCAATTGAATAACAGGTTCAGACTCATGAACGCATCAGACACGTCCAATCAGTACTGTTGCATCCCACACAGAAGATTAAAAGATAAACACTCACCTAATGTAAGTGTTGCCTCTACACCTGCTGAGAAAGTGGAGTTCTTTGACATCGAGGGTTCCTCAATAAAATATTCACAATATTTAATAATAGTTTTACTCGTTTTATTGTGTTTTTTAGGCAACGCGAAATGTCTTTTTAAAAAACTATGTATGAGATATTAAGAGGAGACTTTACTAAGTATGACATTTTAAGAGGTCTGTGGAATATGAAATAGACTTATTTCTTTTATATAATATAACTAATGATGTGAATGAATGTTGAAAATATATCGGATATATGTACGATATTAATTAAGATCCATTTTTCGTGGATACAGATCCTCATTATTTTAGCTAATTGCTATCACCTGCCACTGCGTCACAGAACATGTTTGGACCTTTCTTTAATTTCATAGTTTCTATTCGGATCTAATCCAATGTTTAATTATATGTGTTTAGTAATATTCAATGAACTAAAAGATAAAATTTAATGGATCAAAATCCGGATATGTATAAGGATACGGAAAAGGAAACGTCAACGGACATCTGTTACATATACATATATATAATTAATACCTTCAAGGTATATTAAGTAAGAATGCAAATACATATTTTAAAAGTATAAATAAAATAAAAGCGTGCATACTATTGTATATTTTCATTTATATGGTATGTTTTCTGTGATTTTCTACAGCTAGTTCGTGCCTGTGACTTCGTCTTACCACCAGTGACTGACAGAGACAGTTAATAATCATAATACCTTTTGCATAACTCTCAGTAATTAATACAGAAATATTAAAATAGATTTAGTCAAATAAAAATTGACAGACAAACAGCAAATAGATTATTCATTATTATTTTTCACAGTTGTTTTTATATGTATGTACGTGCATTCCTTGTTACAAACCTTCGTCGTATAGTTATATTTTATAAATGCTAACACTTGCTTATCTCCTAACTAAAACATGTTTAATTCTAGAACATAATGTATGGAATTCCATGCATTCTTTCAAGATGCCAGTAAAGCGTAATCGGGAAACAAGATTAGCGTTATAAATGTAAAACGAAATTCGTGTTATATTCAAATATTTGTTTTTATTAACAGTCATAAAATATGATATTTCGAAAATATTGACCTACAAATATTATAGGTTGATAGAGATTAAATATAAGTTGAATCTATAAACACTTAAATGATTTTCAGTATCAGATTTGATGAAATTCAAAAGAAGACTGATTAATAATTTTGTAAAAATCTTCCTGATATTGAATTAAATTTCTATTCATAATCATAATGTTAACGAATTTACATATTATAAAACTTATTATATTAACTAAATAGAAATTAAAACAGTCTTATTACGTGTCCATTATTGACAATGACTGACGATGGACGCCCACGTGTATGTGTAAATTGGTTGCCATCAACAACTGGTATTTGGGTTAAATGTTCTTGAAAACAACTACTTTACATAAAGAAACATAAGTTATTTATGCAATAATTAATATATATATATATATATAGATATATAGATATATACTATATAACGTGATAAATATATGCGATAAACATATAATTAAGTTAACTTATTTACTATAACAATAAATTTAAAGTACTAAATGACATAACCAATTGAATAAAAAAAAACAAACTATTTAAATATTCTTAATTACTTAGTTTGAAAATTTTATAGTTTAAAAACAGTCACATCAAGTTATTCAATGCATATGTTTTTCTACGCGAGTAAATCCTTTCATTTTGAGGTTTTCACTTTTTAATTTTTAGATATAGCTGAATATGTTTTTAAAACTATTCTTCGCAAGTCCCTTTCATTTGATGGCATTGTTAAGTGCATTAAAGTAACGGGCCCGCCGTTTTAAATATGCCGCAATGAGGGATTAAGAATGGCATAAATTATACCATACATTGTCGTCCAAAACTTACTTTCAACCGGCTAAACCTATCTATTTAATAATTAACAACTTACATAAATAGTCACATTCTATGAATATTATCTTATGGATTTTATAAATACGTCTTTGTGAGATTGTTTAAATGGATGTTTGGCGATTTGTTGCTCTTATAAACAAAGACAATTTAAAGGATTTTGATGAAAAATAACACACATAGATAGACACCACTGCTGGTTAATTTTAAATCAATTGTTTTAACACATTTTATGCTTGTCTCTCTGAGTTTTATTTGGAAGTAAACTTGGACGGAAACACGCGACAAAAACTAGGTCACATATAAACATTGCAAATAAGGTAAAATAAAACAAAATCTTCTTTGAAAGTTTATAAAAATAAGTCCCATTCTTCAAGGCGTTTATACATGTATAAAACGTCTCTACTGTCATTTACGTTCGTATTTTCGAAGTTTTTATCAGTTAACGGCTGGTATGTTAGCCCATAATCGTCGATTAGAGCTACGTTTTATGTGTTATTGTTATCTTAGTTAGCATCCTTCATTTCGGCAGCTTCTGTCGTTCAAGTATTAAAACAATGTATTTTAATTAGAAACGTCCAAAAAATATATAAAAGAATTTTCCTTGAAAACTTTTTTTTAGTTTTCAACCTTCATCTTTCTTAATCATGTAGAAGTTAGTACCTGAAAAATTTCTTTAATGTCTCCATTATATGTAAAGCCTTCTAAAATTATAAGAATTTCGTTTTGGTCTTTATGTACATAATTAGAAATGATAAGCGTAGCCTATAACGTGGCACCTATTATCAGAATTTGATAATTTCTCATGCCTTTATATTAAAAAAAAGGATTAACTTATATTCCTGTGTACTAATATGAGTGTGTATGGTTGTTTCTGTTATATATAAAAAAAGATAGATTTATTTTGATGAAACTTTATACAATTTTATTTGGGCCATAAAAGCGTATGGCATAAAGGACGCCAATATACACTTACTAGAAATAAAGTGCCCTTTAAGGGGCTACTCGGAAAAAATATCTTTCAATGAAATACAATAACAGTACTAAGCTGCAAATAAAATTTATATAATTAGTTTCTACCAATATTGATTTAAAGGAATTTGTGTTTATCATATGATTTAACCTTACAATATCTTTAATTTATTTGAGATATTTCAATGTAGCACTGGCTGGGAATAGGATGGAGGCTCGATTTAGTGTATGTCTGTTTTCTACAACACCCTTAATTAGTTTTAAACTGCTTTTTCAGAAAATGTGTACAAATATAGCTTAAACATAAGACATATTTTATTTTATATACATCATATTTGATTTCGCCCTAACAAACATGTTTACTCTCCACATCATGGAAAAAAAGCAGTTTAAAATAGTTTTCTACCATTAGCTTTTCCTCCATAACCCACTTTATGTTATAAAAAAGAAGTAAGAGCCTTAAAAGCCTCCATTGTTGTTCAGAGACCTTATTTTCAAATATGTAAAACAAGATTCTGTTGAAGCGAATAATATTATAGCTAGTTCACTATAGAGGGAGGGACTACTTATTTGTTTTTCATTCAATGTAAACATCCGATAATGAGTAATCCCATTTCCATTGCGGGTTTCAATTAATGTGTATAAAATTCATTGATTATTAATTTGTGAGTGGTTATGTCCTGACCGCGTCCTAATTGGAGTAATAACATTTATATTTATATAATTATTCTGTTATTATAGTATAATATATACATATATATATATATATATATATATATATATATATATATATATATATATATATATATATATATATATATATATATATATATATATATATATATATATATATGTATATATGTATATTATTGCAGCGTATATATAGCAGATATCAAATTAGTTATTGCTGTGAAAAATATTTATTCAAATACATGAAATATTTTTTCACGTTTTAAATGTAAATTCTGAAACATAAAATTCACGCACAAAGCGAAGTATCTGTTTTTGATTTCAAAATAATTAGCGTTTCTCAATTATATGATTATTTACATTTCAAAACAATGAATATTCTACTAATTGTAAGGGGTAATCTTCGGAAAGGCGGAATGGATTTAAAAAAAAAACTTATTTTGACTGTTAGATTACTTTCTGGGATTAAAAGCTCGAAAAATTTAGTAGAAAGCGAAAATTTTTTATCTTAAAAAATATAACAAGTATTTTTATTTATTTGTAACTAATAAACTAAATATTTTAACAGTGTGAACGTGAAAATACTACATAGAATTAAAATAACTCACCATTTTACAGTTTATGCAAACGAAACCATGGTTCAAAAGCTAGTGAATAATACAACTATCATATATATGTATATATATATTTACGCTAACTTTTTGGAACAGAGATAATTTTACGTCTTGCGTCTAAGAAACATTCTTATGAAAGAAATTCACATTTGGATAAACAAGGTCTAATATCTGCTCATTGTGTTCTCACATCAAATATTGCGTCTCTTTGAAAGCTTCGTGTTGGTCTTATTAATTAAAATATTCAAGAAATATTAATGTTAATATAATAAAGCTTGTGTACGTTCATTTTAGTGTCATTATTTATAAGTGATAATAATAATATATTGCTGTAAAATGAGAGATTTCTTTGTATGTTCGTCCTTTACTTTAATGTGATGTTTGGTCGTCGCTTGGGAGTATTCCCTAAGCAAGAAATGTTAGAATCATATTTTCGTTTTTATTTTTTAAGAGCGATAATTCATATTAAGAGAGACATGTAATTGGACGAAACTTTCGCGTTTATTCATATTAAAATAGTTGTTCTGGCTTTAGCTACTGTAAATGAATGCAAAATTCTATATTATGCTAAATAATAAATAATGTTCGGATTCTTTACCTTCTATTAGTTTGTCCATTCATTTTACATCCTTCATATTGCTTACATCTATATAAATATGATAACAGTTTTGAACAAAAACGCCAATTCACTATAAAACAATGGCTTGTTCAGTACAAGCTGTTTGAGTTGAGTTTCGAGGACAACATGAACTATGAATTCCGTGGACTATGTACCGTCATACATATTAATATTTTATAATTTAAACCAATACTTTAATTTGACTTTCTTTTCTTACTTTATACTATCGTCCTAGGATGTATCATTTATATGGATAACAAAATATTTTGTGAAGACTGATTCATTCTGATGCGTATTGTTATAGGATCTAAAATTTAATTTACTTTACATGAATATGTTTAAAAGTCAATAAGATCTGCCTTGATATAATAGCATACTTCAATATAATTTTACTTCATAGCAAGATTTAGGACAGCATCTCTAATCGAGACAACAATTACGTATTAATACATGTTAAAGTTTTTTGAAATCAAATTCCATATTATTTACAACACCAAAATAGTTTTGTGACTAGTCATACAGTTTTAAAAAGAATAAAAACAACAGATTTCGGAATTGCGGCTGTATACGACAAATTCAATCGTTTATGAATAAAATTATTGTAAAAGGATATATTTTTTTGTCTAAAACCATATAAGTGACAAATTACTTGTGTTATTTTGAAAGTAATATTAAAATTAGTAAGTCATAAGTCATAACTCGTGGTGGCCTAGAGATTGAGGGCTCGTATTTCGTGCATGAGGGAGCAGATTCGAAACCTGGCAAGTACTAATGTGATTTTTCCGAGTTATATGTACTTTCTTAGAGTGTTTAGACACCAATGACAGGCGGTGAAAGAAAACATCATGAGGAAACCTGAACTTATAATGTCAAATTATAAGTTTGAAATCGCAAATCCGCCTTGAGCAAGCGTCGTGATTAATGCTCTAACCATCTCCATGTGAGAACGCCTTTGCTTAGCAGTGGGCACTAATAGGTTAATGATGATGATTAAAATTAGATTTATTTGATTTTTGGTATACGAGTACAATCAAACAAATAGGAAAGGGATTCATAGAAATCTCAATCCAAGTTTGTACGAATTGTGACTTAGCACAAATTTGCATTGTCAACTTGGTTAAGAACAGTTTAAATATATTTATTTGACTGATCATTGTCTGTACGTTCATTTGTGAATTTAATTTATAACATCGAATCTGTAATAATTAAACAGCGAAATCTGTCGGCAATGTTTGTCATATCGGCATTCGATTCCATGAAGTAGTTTTTAATTATATAAACTCGCAGACAGAAATGAATATATTTTTATATAAGTTCTTCTGCTATATTTATCGACAGCGACTTATTAAAATAACGACATATTATGTCTCGTATATGTATAAATGAAGATGGAGTATCTATAAACGTAACATCTGGAAAGCTTTGTGTTGAAACCAGTTTGAAACAATATATTTTTACGAATAATAAATACATCTGGCGACTGTCTGAGATGAATTAAAATATTAAAAGGAAACCTGTCGCATATATCATATTTAATCGATATTTATAACTTGTCTCTACAAAAAAAAATAAAATAAAAATAGTGATATTGTCTTTTTTTAGTTGAATTTGTTTCTAATATGCACATATGTATACATATATAGAAAATTAAATTCTGAAATAATAAAAAACCTGCATATTTATGAACCTTTCCTTAAACACGGTTATACTAACTATATGATAGGTCAGATCAAAAATGAAAATAAAATTTAGAAAATATTTCCAAAATTTTTTTTATATTTTTTTCTTTACTTTTTTCGACAGTGTTGGAAAAAAGTACAAGCTTTTATGTTTAGATACTAATTGCTTGTAACCTTCTAACTTTTTGTAACTGAAGTAACAAATTTTAAAAACTTTATTATATAATATTAATGGCTATAATATAATAAAAAAAAGTATCTCCTCCTTCACTATGTTCCAGTTTTGTTCAATGGCAAACAACGTTTCTCGGTTTCCGTTGCCCACGCACCTGTGGGTGTGATAACATAAATACCTTTACACTATCTTCGTATTAATTATTTATATATTTAGTGTCTATTATTGGTTGAATTATTTACGTCCACGTTTCCATTTGCAAGTTGATAGAGTATTGGTTTAACGGAAAATATTTTAGGTTACACAACACGTAGGTGTCAAATTGGTTGCAAAACTTCCATTCAATATAAAATGTCTTTGAAGTTCGTTTAATTTCAGTGCCCTATTTTAGAGAGCTATGTGTTAAAATGTACTTTAATATTCTAGTATTATAAGATAAATTACAATCAGATTTTCAGTACTTTTGCTTGACACAATAACATGGATGCATACAAATCATTTTCATTTATAATATTTGTGGTATTTAACACATTTAGGCCACTGACTTTAATTCTCGAAAGTGGGTAAAAGTGTATTATTATTGACTACAAAACAACTGTATTCGCGTCATTGCTGTTAAAATTATGCAATGTATATTAAACAATACTCTTATGTTTGTTGTACATCGATGGTTTTTAGTTTAATTTCAGGATTTAAGTCAGCGTGTAATAGTTGAGCTACGCGTATATGAAAATAATCTCGCATAATCTCGGTTTGAACCTTGTAGAATGCTGTTTTTATATTTTCAGCTTTTAAAACCGATGTAAATTAATACTATTTGAGGAATATGTTCGGGGAAGCGGAAATATGTTCCATAAAATTAAATATAAATATTTTACGTCTGATCATTTGAATTATTCGTTTGCTGTATACAAAATATATACAATTAATGTGGCATATATTTTGATATTGTAAATTCTCGGTATTTATATAATGAATAAGTAAGGCAATGACACGTATGCTCGTATTTTTTTGTCACATATAGTCATCAGAAACGTATAGATATATGGACAATAGGAAAAATAGAAGTTTTTGACCAACACATTTGATGCTTATCGAACAGGTCTAATAAATAGAGGAATAAAGAACGTTAAAATTTTAAAAATATTTGAAATTTTAAATCGAATAAAACTTAAATGATCTGTATGAACGCGAGTCGCGTTTTTAGATTCTTCATATGGCGTAGACGAGTAAATGGACCTCCAAAATAAGGAATAATTATACCCGAATCATCCAATTTTAAACAGATACGAAGTCAGGGTCTTATTTAGGTTTTTGTCTGCCGTCCTTCAAGGTATTCGATAAACAAAGCCACCTCGTTAGTGTTTCTGGCATCTCGTCTCAGGAATCGATTGCAAAAAATCAGCATCCAATCGATTGGATGTCAACGACCGTACTCTTGTGGGAATCCGGCCGGGGATGACATTACACTGGCATTGTTTCATTTTTATTTAGCAATACCTCAGTCTTGTTATGGAGCATCTGTAATTAATGAAACTATCCGTAGAAGATGGCAACATTTTGTGACTTTGACCGTTTTTACATTGGCCTTGTTATAAACGGCATTGTTGCTTTTATGCTTTCTATTTAATTAAATTTCTAACTTTTACAAAACTGACATTCCTAATCTTAGTATGTTTTAGTAGAAATTATTATAGCTTATAATTTTTTTTTGTTTATTTTCTTTATTCTTTAAAGATTTTATTGACTTGTTTACTTGGATAATTTAATGTTAATTGAAGACATAAACTTCCGCTACTGGCAACTCTTGAATACTTTCTTCTGTATTTGTTTTATGCATTAGTTTGGTCTGTGTAACCGAATGCTTGAACTTTTACTTAAAGATAAGTCGATAGAACTTTCGTCTCTACCGTCACTAACCGTAAAGATATACGGTTCATTTTCCTATGACGTAAAATTTTAAGTATTTTGAAGTGTACAAGTTTAATATTATTTTAATTATAACACGTCAATCATTATTATAAAACATAATCCATAATCAATTGTTATTACAAGTAAAAACTCAAAATTTAATACAATAGATTGTTTTACAAAAATTTTACAATTGGAATTGTATTTGATACGCTCAAAGTGACAAATATCTTCAGAAATACAGTTTTGATAGCGAATATAGTGAAAAACACATTCTTTTTCATCGAACGGTACTCTAGAAGGTGGATTTCGTAATTTAACGATAGTTTCCTATGGGAGAGTGTTTTCATTATCATTTAAACGATTGCATCTATGGCCATTTGCGTAGGTTTCCAAGATTGTCTATTTATTATGTATGACAGTATCAGCTATTGTTTTTTATTTATCGAATTGAATAGCTTCAATATGTATGTAATAGGAATTTCTTCGTAAATATAAGATAAAATTCTTTACTTCTTTGTTTAGTTCTACATTTGCGTCTATAAGTTATAGCAATACTATTGATATTTAGTTTGAACTAAGAACTTAATATATGTTTGTCATATTAAAAGTTTCTTATAATTTACTTAATATCAGCATCCCAGAAATCTATATTATTATATGGTATAGTTTTTCGTCTGAATGATAAAATGTTTTGAATTTTCATTATTTTCGAAATAGTAGAATATTTATACACTGTCATAGCTTTGTTTCTCAGCGTCGCTTATTATATATTTGTTCCCACACTTAGTCACGAATATATACGAGGCAATAAGTTTTTATTCCTTAAAATCCATCGATTAAGTATCGATATAAGACGACTCCGTTTAATCGATTCTGAATAACAGGATGACGGTATAATTAACAGCAATTATTCCAAAATAAAACTGAATCGCTATATAATAAAAGTAATGTCATTCAATTGAACGTTTTAGAATGTCTTTGTACATTTGACTGTGATAATAGTGAGACGATCCTTATTTTTAATTAAAAATAATACACTTTTGATATTCAATAAAAGCTATACATGTTACAAACTTTGTATACTCGTGTACAAACGTTAATGATTGAAAGAAAAAAAGTGTCAAATATCATTGTAATATATGTATTAATTTTAATCGAGATTAACGTTGCTTTATAGAAAAACTTAATCCACTTCTTAGAAAAATATATAAAATATTTATATATATATTTTTTATATATAAAGAAAAAGGAAACTTTTGAAATAAAACTATATAACAACTGACTCACAAATATCCGGCTTCTGATTCAACAATGAAAATAGTTCAATAGATTTCAGCTATTAAAACGACAAGCGAAGGGAATCATTCACTGTATCTAAATTAGAATATTCATTTGATTACAGCTTAAACAGCGTTTTCCATAGCAAAATTATCATTAATGATTTTAATTAAGTATTAATTAGTCCATTGATGCCAGTTAACATGATATTGCTTATATTAATATAATATTGTTATTAAAATGCGCGATGTTAAACATTACAATGATATTCAAATAGGATATATATTTTTGTATCTGAAGTAAAATTCAATCATATTCTTCGTATAAATCACTTACAATCAGAATTCCGTTTGAATCAAGAAAAAGCTCAAATTGGGAACGCAAACATGGTTTGTTTATCGACTGTTCAAGTATTCGAGATTGTGAATAGAATCGAATCCCTGATTCGTTTGCTGATTTCGGAAAAAATTAAAAGTCTACATACGATTTTTACTCGGATGATTCAGAGAGTAAGGATTATACACCGTTACTGATCATTTGTCATGGTTTTGTTGTTCCAAACTGCGGTTTCGGATGTAACTGTCTAATATAATAATGAGTTATCTCACTAATGATATTTACACAACAAGGAAACGCACCTGAGAATCTTAGATAATATGAGTAGACAAAGTAATTACGTTTCAATTTAGTGGACGTTAAGCATTACTCATGTTATTCAATATTACATAATTTAATGATTTTTATGAAAAAAGTTTCAACTTATACTGTATATTTTTTAAAACCTCTCAGTTTAAAATAAAATATCAAAAAATAGATTTGTTTCAGACTATAAAAGTTTGTGACATTTTGAAAGTATGGAAATGTACTAAAGGGGAGAATAATTAAAGATAAAATAGTATTATAATTAAGTTATAAACTTTTAAATTTCTCTGGACACTACGTATTCTTTTGCTGTATAATTAATATATGTAATTGTATGATATTCTGTGTGATGTACATGTGTAATAACTATTTAATTTTTTTTTTTACTAGACTAATTAAATGAGCCCACTAAGCAATAATCCGATTTTGAACTACTTTTTTATAATACGTAAATAAAATCTGTTCAAAGTTTCAGACTTCAATATTTTCTATTTACTACGTTGCTACGGTTTGTTCATTAGTGACTGATTGTATTGTAAAACTGAGATTTTGCGTGTATCACTCATATAGCTGAGAAAGAAATATATCCTGTGGCTTATGTTTGTTAAACTCAAAAACTACCAGCAACAGACAGTTGTCAGCTTTCATTCCTAAATCAAAACATAAAACGTTGGTGCCAACAGGAATGAATGTTGAAGTAGAAATTTTTATTTGAATTGACAAAGGCAATTCGTAAGGATACAAAGAGAGCTCAGTGTTTTCTTCACATAGAAATGTAATGGATAACTAAGCCTACATTAATACGTTATTACCAATTAAAATAAAATTGTTTTTAAAGATATGTTAGTTTTGCTTAGACTATTCTTTTCTTTCCTTAGTTAATTTTAAATCATATGGTTGCCATATATTACAAAAGTTTGACTTTATACTTTGTATAAATCGGTTATTATGTTTGGGTTATTTTATAATGATTAATATTATTTAATTTTTAACATAATCCGATGTTAAATTAAGTAACACATGGCTGGGCTTAATTAAGCTTACAATAATGAACGGGAAATAGGCTTTTTGATACCTAATTATAAAATATGGATGTCATTTTTGTGCATATATTTTAAAATTAATATCGGTAGCTAACGATAACATGCACTGCTTTCATAATTATAGATACTTGATCACAGTGTCAATGAAAAATGAATATTTATATATATGTTTCGTATTATAACCTGTCCTCATAATTTATTATAAAAAAAATATTACGATACAAAAAGTATACATCTTTTGTTAATCTCAACATTACACAAAAGACCATAAATTTTTAGTAACATTAGACGTTCAATAACTGTAACAAATGTTCGGAATTTCTATAAGACAAATGTTACAATACATTTCAGAAGTTCGCTTATAAATTTAAAAGAGTTATTGTTTTCGATATCACGAATAAAGTGACTTTGAAAACATCTTAGTTGACTTGGGCGCCTGCATGTTTTGTAAGAGCAATTTTATTTTTCACATACTTGTGTTTTTAAAAATTTAAGGCACATATTATGTCGCGACATACATTTCTATCAGAACCCATTTATCACAAGTTTAAGTGAACTGTTGAAGAATTATGTTATACTAAATTACTTATTTCTATTAACCATGTAAAAAAGAATATTTATCTTATATATTTATTAAACGTAACATACAAATGTAGAAAATAATAAATTTATAAATCAAAAGTAATATTTATCTTACGACTCTTAAAGTAATAAAGTTATTAACTATAATTAATAATAAAAATTGCAACATCGTATTGTGTGATGCCATCAACGAATTAAATTCAATCACAAATTATAAATATTTCGTATATATAACTTTGATATTTTATATAAAGAACATGTGTGGTAATGATTCAACTGTAATGTAAATTGTGATCACATGAAGTAAACTCCGAATGAAAATGTTTGATCATAATTTTGTTTTCTTTACGCCTTACATACCTAGCAGATATTTAAATAAAATAAACTTCGTCCATGTAATACTTAGAAATTTTTCTTACTATGTTATATTCTTGTTTGAAGCATTAGGAAACCAATATTTTATATAAATTTCAAAATTATCTTTACGTATGATTAATGATTAATTATCAGTTATATATTTTTCTATTACAATTCTATTTCAGTTTTATTTTCTGAATTTGCAATAAGAAAAAAATATATACTTTAAAGGATAAAATCTATTTATAAACTTAATACCTACAAGGGTGTTACTTGCTAGAATTATTTTATCTTTATATTAATTACAGATGACACGAATGATCTTCTGACAAAATGAAATCCTTTTAGGATTTTTTTTTTATACGTGAGCAAATTATAGGCGTACGTATTTAAATCGACAAACAAACATTTCATTAATATTATGTTACAACACAATGTTAACAGCTTCTCATCAAACGTTTAATTTCCTTCTACCTTTGATGACGAAATATACAATTACGTTACAAAACTAAAAGATATTTTTATTATTAACATATTATGTATAATTCTTATTACTGGTAATTAAAATCGGTACGAAATTGCTTTCTTTTTCAACATTTAGATAAATCCGGTAGACTTTTTTCCTTGCAATAAGCGTATGAAGCCGGCCATGCCTTGAATCCGACTCTATCGTAAATACGTTTTGCGCAACGCACGTCGTCCGCTAAATCCTCGTTGAGAAGATCTAAAAAGTTTATAAGTAATGTTATAATTTGTAATATATTTTAATGAAATAACTTAGGGTTGGGATATGAAATTAAAACACAAATAAAAATGAGGAGTTTTTCTTCGTTTTACTTAAAATTACTATGTTATAAAAAAGTTATGCAACTTAATACAAAGTTATTAATTTAATAAGCTGATATATTAAGACTAAGTGAAGGTAAAAGGAGTCTTAGGAGCGTCTCCCGCTTACTTAGATCGCTAATTATATTAACTTACCTTCGCACTTCATGCTACAATGGCCCCCTTTTCTACCTTTCTTGCACCATTCTTTGTTATTTATCTGAAAAAAAAAATGTATTTATATTTAATCACATCACATCATCAAATAAGTCATTTAGCTTAGTATTACTTCATATGTTTCATTTACTTAAGGTACTTATTTGCATACAAACATGAACAATTTACAAAAGGACAGCGAAAACTGTACGCTAATAATTAATTAAGTATCTTTAAAAGATTTTTTTTTCAATCGTTTCTAGTCTTCGAAGCGCTGCTCTTAACGTTTCGAACTTTTATAATAAATTGTCACGTAAGACTGTAAGAAAAAAAGTACGGAAAAAAACTGGCATTAGAAACGCGACAGACCATTCTTGAGTTGCGAAATAAGAAAAAGATTCATAGAAAGATTTGTTCCTCTTGTGTCTTATGAATTATACTTTTTCTTTATTTTTTAAAAAACATATACTTCGTTACAAAGTTCAATTAATGTCTTTAATGTACGTTTGACTGAATGTCATCTTAAGTTTTTTAGTTTTTTTGTATATTTAGTAAGTTCTATGACAAGACTTGACTATATATATTACGAATATTTTCCTGTATATGACTCTTTTTATGGTATAAATTATAATTTTAAATATAGGGTACATAAAATCGTTTTATTACTATTATAACAGAATTGGTCAGTACCAAGTGGAGCATACCATTGCCTCGCTGTGATCAAGTGACGTTTATTCGACGCAAGAACCTTGTTTCCTTCGTCGGATTTGAACTGTCTGCGTCTTACGATCGGAACTGTCATTTCAAAAGACTCCCGCGATTGAATTGAAGAAAATATTTGAAGATACATCACAAATAAATCTACTTATAAATTAATGCTACTCAGTTTATGTGTTCTGTATGTACTTATATTAATATGTAGGTATATACAATGTTATATTATTGTGGTTGTAATCTGCTTACGTGCTTGTTGTATTAACAAAAATGTTACGGTCGTAATCTGTGTCAACAACAATATGGGATAAACCTCCCAATTATTGGCTACGTATTAAGTAATTAGGCCGTGAAAGGATGACAAAGGAATCCATTTACAATGTGAAGTACATCTCCATTATATGTATATATAAACTATAAATATGTGTATTAGATTTATAGTAAAGGATACTTGCCATCCAGCGACATTTTACGTCTTTTGCTGTAAATGGCAAATATGGCTTGTGGTTCGTACACTTGGTTTGGCGTTCTAGTGGGTTTTATATATCTCACTACTTTGACGGATAATAGAAATAATGGGTGTAGCGATACATTTGTGAAAAGATACGGTTGTGAAGTGGTAATTGTCAATAATCGTGTAATTAATAACTATGAGTGCGGAATAACGTAAAAATTTAGTGTTCCGTATAAGATCTTTGAAAATTGGAGTGGGATGATAAAAATGATCATTTTAGTGGATTTGTTTTTTATTATCAATAGTTCGATAGAGAAATCAAAAATCAATCACATAGCAAGTAGATATTACTTACCAATTATCCTCTTAATGTTCTATTCGTCACCGGGAAATTTCAAGTAGCTTAAAGGTCAGATAAGTTCGAGTCGGTAAAAGATCATAGTAACAAGCTGAGTGTGTAATAGTGTATGTCGGTGTCAACTGTCACGTTTCTTGGTTGAAGACACTTATGATCATAACTTTTATGATTGGTGCCACCAAACTGTACTCAAAGAGCATATTGATTGTTATAAATGATGATAAGTTTTTCGGATACTACGAGTTTATTATCATTTTACTAGCAGCTGATTCTCCTCTATCCATGGACTGAAACAACCTATGAATCCAGCTTGTATATACTGAAGTTATGTTGCCAGAAGATTCAGAGTTCTAGGTAGACGTTGCAGACGATTCCCCGTTGGGTGCATGAATTTCTGAGCATGCGTTGTACATACAAGAGTGTAAAGTTATGAGGAGTGGTCTTAACGAGATTCGCTTACTGAGTAGAGCCTGCGGCAAGACTACGAAAGCTACAGCTCTATTAGCCTAAATATATACTAGGCCTTCCCTTTTTTGGCATGAAATCATCGATTTGTGTACGAAAAAAAGGCAATTATCTGTAAGGAAATTAAAATCCTTATCTCCTTAAAGTTATTGAAGACAGAGGTTACGAGGCCAAGTTCATGTCAATTCTTGTACCAAGATTATTAATGTTTTATAAGAATATTGCTGATGACCAGTCGGCACTTGATGTCTCTAGTCTAAACGGTATCTCCCAAGGAGCTTATTCCGAGAGGTCGTATGGTCAATATTCCCAACCTACTGACATTTACCGTCATTTGCTCTACATGGTAAATATGGCGTAGGGTCAATACTCTTGGATAGGCGTTCGGGAAGGCTGCATCTCGGTACTTTTACAAATACTAGATGAGAAAATTTGTGAAGACATACGGTTGACTAGTCAGTTGTCGAGTAGTTATAGTGTGTGTGCAACTTAACTTAAAATTATTTGTACGGTAAATAAACATCAAAAGTGCCAGTTTCAATGGATTTATTTTTAAGTCATTTCTAGACTAAAGTCACAGATTTTTATTATGTTATATATATTTCTAACACCGATTTCATGTATTGCTTAATTACTTTAAAGCATTTTTGAATAAATGGTTTTAAATAAAATATTTATTCTTTCGAGTTAATATTTTTATTATTCCATAGCATAATTCAATTATTTGTGTTTCAAAATCGTCGATCAAATTGTTATAAAACTCTGGTTGAATGTTTTTTGGACGAACATGAGGGTACTTTGACCAAAAAATCATCACTTAAAAACTATACAGAAAGAGTGAGGGATGACATACCTTAAATTTAATTATTACTTTAAATTGATCGATTTCGTGCCGCAGATATAATTATTTTTAATGAATTTTTTTTTGACAGAAACCATTTCTCTCATTAAATCTCATAACCGCGATATTAATCCTTTAACCACAGACTTGCATTATTTCATGTTTGTGACATACAGGCCACAGAACAACGAGTGTGAATATTATCAATAAAAATATATTTATATTTATTTTAATGGATCATTAAAAACTAAACGGGCGTACATTTAAATGTGTGACTTATAAAAACATTTTTGCTTCACACGAACACATGTGAAATAAAAGGCTATATAACTCTGTGAAAATTAAAATTTTCATTCACGTTCACGTATCGCGAAAGCAATTAGCCATAATATTTCATTTTAGGCTCGTGAAGTCCGATACGTATTTCTCCATTAGGGTTGCTATAAAAATGTAAATTTGAGACGACGCATTGCATTCTGTATGTAGTACCAAACACGGTTTTAATTAATATTATTTATCTGAGTATTGACGTCACTGTGGACGTTATAAACCATTAAATTCTGTGTTCTCAATTCATTTATTCGCTGGTCACTGATGTCAATTAAATTGACGATTTTATAAAAGTGTTTTAAATTTGCAATGCGTTTTCGTTCTATGTAAATATATAGCAAATAAAACAAAATCAATACATTTTTGTTTAAGTTATGTATGTACATAGATTTAGAAATATCCAATAATAATGCTAAGTTGGTTTGTAAATAAGACCTAAATCTTAGGATCGGTGATTTCGAAGTATTACATTGAAAGACGTTATTTGCAAAGCGGGAGATTGAATTCGGTCCTAACGTTCTGGACGAAATACATACATATGTATGATCAGGAACAATTTAATTTACTTTACTTTTTGAGTTTAAAGGCTAATAAAATCGCAACTGAAGAGGCTATATAGAATATTAAACACTAAACCAAAATATATTAAAGTTTATGTGATCAATTAAATATAAATGTGAATTGTTTAAAATCCTTCCTTTTATTAAAGTAAGTTTTATTTTTAGTATCGGTATCTGAACGATACTAGAGGAATACTAGGATAAAGTACATATCATTACGAGATAGATGAAGATCTTTGTAAGTAATGTGAGGTATTGAATGTCGGAACACTTGCAGTTACGAATAATTCCAATTGAGAAAAGTTTTTAACGTAATTTATATGTTTTAAAGGCTTTTTGTATAAAATGTGGTCGGATTTCGTATTCATTGTGTGCTGCCAATATGTTAAATGCAGATTATACTTTTTATTTATGTTTAAATGTCATTTTTTTGTAACAGGTGTATTAAGTAGGTGTCATGAAAAATAAATATTCAGACTGATTTTGATATACTGGCATAAAATAAAATTAAAAAAAATGCACGTTATAACTCCAAGTTAAACGAAATTCAATTTGTATCGAATATATTTTGACACTTTCGACAGATGCAGATGAAAAGCCAGTAGTATATTAATAGGAAAAAACCTCAATCCAGTTGTAGATTGTCATGTCGTCCGATACGAATAGATTGCATAGAAGTAAGGGGAACTTATATCTTGGAAACCGCAATTGAGATTTACTTGGTGATTGAAAACCTAAGTACGTGTCTGTATTCTATCGATCGATGCGGGTTTTTCTAGTGATGGGCAATTTATCGATGAATTTGTATCTTGTGTATTTTTATCTTAAGGCTGTTTGGTAATTGTTGTTATATATTGTTAAAAAATTTAAATTTTTACAAAATGTAATATATTATGATTTTAGATTTGAAGATCAGTAAAAAATCGATCTTCTTCGTGGTGTTATCGAAAATTTAAATTTATCTGCCTAAAAAGAAATATATTTTATCGTTGATAATTTTTCGACTCTTCCGTGTAACGAGTGGGTATCGCATCTGCGGAATGGATCACGGTGACAGATAACTGCTATACTTTAATAAAAAAACAACTAATTTTAAGCGTAAAAAGAAATATGTAAAATATTTATTTTAAATTAATTATATAATTTCTTCAATATAATAATAAAATTAATTTAATTTAGAACATGTTTGAAAACCTATCATTTCACTTTTGTATCATGAAGACAAAATCCGTTAATTATATAGGGTTTTACTAAATGTATGGACTTTTGCTATTCATTTTCGTTACACTGTTTGGGCCTGTGGGTTCTCAATTGATGATCAGTTCAAAGAAATAGGTCTTAACGTGACCAAAGAAACCACACTAGGGTCCGTAGTTCAATACGTTGTCCCGATTTTCATTTAAGTGGTCAATTTCATAAAGAGCGTCCGCTCCATTTAGATTTGTTCTAGAATTATCCTTTATATCCTAATCCATTAATGTACATGTATTCAGAATCGATCGTCTTATTGAATTAAGATTACAGAATATAGATACACAAAATAGTATGTTATATATGAAAATTATGACAAAATAATATTTAAAAACTTGGATTAAGACAGTTATTATAAGAAAACATGTTGGTTCAAACATTTTAACATATGTTCATCATAATCTTGTGTGTTTTAAAACTAAGTTGTTTTTAAATTTGACTTTAGGATATAAACACTCTAAGTCCCATACCCATTTATACAGTTGGCTGGGATTACAGTTCTGCGGTCGCATCCTAGGAGATTATTCTAAAATATGTTATTGTCGGATTTACCTAAAATTATCAAAGGGTTTAAGCCACGGTCACATTGTGAGTAAAAGTAAGCAAGCAATGAATATCACAAGCCTATTCTTATTCTGATTTTTTTCTGATTTTCATATAATGATTTTTTATTGGTATTCTTATTCGGTGTTATTATATCGACAGTATCGATATATTTTATATTGATAGACTAACATAGTTATCTTATTAACAATTAGTAATAAATTCTTGGTAATTTGATAATTATATCACAGATATTAATGTGCTTTGACAGGTAATCAAGATCTTGAACCTTAAGTCAGATACATATAAACAAATATATAAGATCTTATGTTTCGTCTCTGGTGGATTTTTTTTATAAATCAGACGACACATTCTAAGCTCAGCGTGAAACCTGATGTATACTCTGTATTAAATGCTGAATGGCCGGTCATGAATCAATACGAACTTGTAATCTAGCCTGAGCGTCATTTGTTTCAGCTATCACATTCAGGGAGAGTGATTAGCGAGCTAAATCATTCAAATATTTCACGGTAAGCTTATACGTGCTGCGTTTAATTGCGTCAAGTAAATTTACCTTGATAGAACTAAACGGAGCATCTTATGTTATGAAGGAAATTGTTTGTGTGTAAGTTGTTATAGTATAACGTTAAATTATTGAACTGTTGTATAGATAATACTAACACAGGCTACTTTTTCTTCTATTAATATCTAGTCTGTAAGATGTCGGCAAACTTTGAACACGAGATCAAAGCCGCGGGTTATGTGTCTTGTATTGTTAAGTTTAAGTAACTGAGAAACTTTGTGCTGCTAAAGTCTTGTCAATAGTTATAGATGAGTATAATATATTGTCTATAACAACAGCGATTCTTCTAATGTTACGTTTATTAAGGAAATTATGTGAGGTCATTAATAAACAAAGTTTTCAGCTGTTACTGTACATATTACTTTGAAGAGAAATATATATAAAATGAAAGATTTTAAAGCAATAGTCTAGATGTGGCAATAAATTAAATTTATAAAATAGGAATAGTCCATCCTATATGTTATTTTGTTATTCTTATCCATGTTTATAAATAAAATAAAATTTCGACGTATACAAATTTAAGTATGCGGCGAATTAAGTATTAAAAGTGACATCTGCTCAGTTTAGATGATTTTTCACATTTTATTACACACATAAAAGTGTCGTGAGTTATTTGAGCAATACCGTAACTTACAAATTCGTTATTAACAAACAAAAGGTCTAATAAATCAAAAAAATATTGTAAGTCCAAGAATAATTTTGATACAATATATGTATTATGCATTGCTACCTATATAGACTTTTTTATTAGACATAAATTGTTTTTAAAGAATCGGTTTAAAAATCTTAAACAAAATATATTATATAAAAGGAAAAATCATTACAGAAATTAATATTTATTATTACATAAATATCTTTATATGTTTTCAATGAAATTCTAGTATCGTATTATTTATGGAAGCAACGTTTCTGAGATGAAACGGTTATTTGCTTGTGATCCTGCGCTTAGTGACGCTAGAATCTATAAATTAAACAAATCAAAGCTTGTATTCAGATATGCTTTGTACAATCTTGTAACTGTATTAGCAAATATAACGTTCTAAATGGGACAATGTTGATATTTGAAACGACGAACCCCGAATTTAATTATGACAATTTTCAGCAAATACTATTGAGATATCTGGAGAATTCCAATTGAATTATTTAAAATTTGATCATCTATACAAATATTGTTTTTTATAACTTAAACGGTGTTTCAAGGGCTCTTTAAATTTATTCTCTGTCACGTTTTGATTTTTTAGAGTCCAGTGCATTTATAACTAGAGCTAATATATGTTTTTTTTTTTAATTAAACAAATTCAACCCTTTTACGTCTTGGAACATATTTTTTTTAACTGTTTTTCTAAAAAAAATTAATTTGAGTGTTGTCCTTAAACCATTTACAGTTTTCATATGTTCCAAAAGTCTTCGTTCTCAGTATCTTCGTGAGAGGAAGGCTTAGTTACATTTTTAACAAATTGTAATGAGCAAGTCGATTGACATATATATTTTATACGGTCGAGTTACACTACCGTCTAAACGGAGCATCACGGGCAATATGTTAATGACATTTTAATACAACTGCGATAGTGTTGTGACGTCACGGTTATTTGTATGATAGATCTCCGTAGCAAATGATCAAAGTTATGACAGGGTGACGTTTTATAAATGAACTAACTTATGCAGATATACTTGTTAATGATATGTCCGTAAATTATAGAATAATATTGTATTATTGATAAGTAATTTAATATATTATATTGTTTCTTGTCTATTAGGGTATTTTATGAATAATTATCAATCCACTTGGACTTTGTAACAAAATTGAATACTAAGGATTGACATTGGTTAGGATTTTCATAAGAAGGCCTAATAAATTAAGAACCGGTCCCTAAATGATGGTGGAATTTACAGTCTACAGAATGCTTATTTGATCAATTTAAATCAGCACAAGATAGCTTCTTTAGTAAAGCAACTGGTATGCGATATTCTTGAGAAGACAAGTTCGGCTTCCCTTGACAATTCTTTTTTCTTCCCCATCTTCTATTTGAATTTTAATTCGATAAATTAACGGTTATTTGACGATTATTTAACGATATATCATATTTATGACAGTGGAAAGCTTAAAACCCTATAGTTTGATAAATTTCTTACTTTCTGTCACTATTGTTTCGTTCATCGAAGCAAGGTTTGACTACACTAGATGTCACTCAGTTCAAATAATCGAAAACTATCAGCGAGCTTCGTCTGTCCCATTTATCGTGGGATTAGGTAAATTTAAATCTCATACAATTCGGATGGGAAAAGAAACGTAGCACATTTGATGATATCATTTTCTGAATATTATTTATTTAAACTCTACCCATATTGCGGTAAATCCTTTTAATAGATTGTCTTATGTAAATATTAACTGTCATATAAGCTAATTTGTTTTAACAATTCAATGTGCATAATGCGTTCATTTGTTTCATAGTTTGCTAATTTAAAGCCACAGTTGTTTGATCGTTTCATAATACGCAATCAGTGACGTCTAAAACGTTAATAATTCGGCCATGCAGATTCATTGTTATTACGTATTGTCTTCTGCCAACTTACGTAACGGAAGTTTTTACTGTAAGAATGAAACTAATATAAAAGTTTAAATATAAAACGTCATGTTCTGGTTTAAATCGATTGCATTTTCGTATATGTTCGGGCTAGAATCATTTCACAGCAGATGAGTTCGAAATGTTGTCCATAACGTTGATTGTATGACGAATGCTTTCTCTTCGATCCCAATTGCAAAAATCTTTTTGGCACATACTATTTATATACTAGTATTATTAAGGACAGTACTTGTTCAAAATAAGGTTGCGTACGTTACGTATTACGTATTACAAATTCATCACCAAAATATATAAAATCTTGATATTAGCAGCAGACAATATTGTTCTTTTTAAATCGATAAATGAAAATTTTAACTTCATAAGTATTTTTATTTTAGAAAAAAAAATTCCCATGTTCATTGTTTATTCATGAAAATTTGACGTTGGGGTGTTCGATTTAGTATTTATCTTGTATATATAACAATGTCGGTCCAAAATTTACAACATGGATTTAATTAAAATGTAGGTTTTATATGTCACTCGTTAAAGGAATTAAATCCGTTGATAAAATTATATGTTTTATAAAAAAATATTATTGTTCTAATATCCTATCTATTACATGAGGAAAGAATGCTTCGTATGTCTTTATTTCTATGTCTACCCATCTCTGTATCTCTATCTATAGATATATCTCTTTAATATACATATATGAAAATGCAATTACATGGAAGAACGTAGTAAAACACGTTTATTCCATAAACTATGCTTGATGAGGGTATTTTCTTGTACGTATGCTTGGTGAAGCCTATGAAAATAGTTTTAGCATTACATAACTTTAGAAGAGAAACTTTAGCTAAGAATTTGTGTGAACATCTTGGTCTCTGTTGATTTATACTAAAATTTGCTTGGACAGATTTATTACTACACATCACAGTATTTCAAGTTACGTCATACGCTATTTAATATTATTTGTATATTTTATTGAGAAATTCCTTGTTACGAATCTCATTTCCAATAGCTATCGTGACAGTCAAATATGAATGTGGGAACAACTATTTGTTTCCATTTAAAATACGAAATAACTCCATATTACAATATATAACATTCCTAACATTCGTCGAACCTTAAACTGAGCATTTTCAGAATTATAATCGATTTTTCAATAAACGCTTACATCGAAATCTAAATGAAATTAGGTTTAGAAACAATTTCCATGTAAGCAATGCTTATTTATTAAAATGTAATTATTTAAGTTATTTAGTCACGCATGACATGCTTTTTGACGTTCACAATTAAATGAAATTTACCACAAGTTAATGAATTTAATTTAAACATATTCTATAAGTTGTACTAAGTGTAACTGCGGCCACGTTTTTGTGGTGTACTTATTTTCTGTGATTTATATTTATAAATAGAAATTTAAAAAATAATATTAAATGTAGCGTAAGTTACTCCTTATTACATTATATACGTGCCACTGAACGTTCTGTATAAATCAGTACCACAAAACTGACAGACAATATTTGGTTTATCCATCGCATATATGTACGTGGGCATTTATTGAAAAATATAAATTTAATATTATAAACAGATACTCTGATTTAAGTAAGTATTATATCAACATTATTTAGTTGAGTTATATTCGTCTGATGTAAGTTATGCCGACACTAAAATTAATTATTTTTACCTCTTCATATCATTGTCTTATTTATTTATAGATTAAAAACGTTTCATAAATAAATAAACATTTTGAAAAGATTATTAAAAAAGGGGAAATGAAGTATCAATTTCCATCTTTTAATAAAAAATAATAATAAAGAATCAAATTTTGTCGAGATTTGATAGAGATTTCCTGAAATATTTTTTTAAAGCTTTTAAACCAGTCCTATATTTTTTATTTCTAGCTCTCACATATGATTTTAATAAAAAAATTGTGGAAATGGTAAAAAAATAGAAAATACATGTAACATAAAAAGCTGGGATTAAGCATGAACATTTACTAACTCACCTGAAATAATCCGAAGCTCGTATAAGAATTATTGTGATTGGTAACTTTGTCTGTTGTCCTCCCACTGGCGTGCTCTATCAGACATACCCCTAGAAAAATCATAATTATATTTATTTTTACTCAATATGACAATAAATGAATATCTTGATATTGATACCCAACTCTTAGAAACTCAAGGATCTCTAAATTTATATATATATATAACTAAAATGCTTTAAATAAATGAAAATTTAACCTTAATTTACACGAATAAAAATAATTTTTGAATAGCTTTATATAAATCTGTTAAAAAGATCCTTGGCTTTGTAGAGACAAATTAAATTTAAGCTACTTTAAAATACCTAATTCTTATAATAAAATTAAGTCAACGGAAACCGAATGAATTGGTGGCGACCTTAATAACCAGCCGCGTCGAACTTAGAGATCTTCAATTTGCATAAAAAGGGGGGCATGATTCAAATGACAAAACATTTGGGCATCTTTCATTTAAGTTAAATTTGTTAGCACGGGTTTAATTGGAGCTGTTAAGGGACTTAATCCGAATAAATTCAAATTGATACAGGCCTAAATCAGAGGTTACGCTTTCCGTTTTATCATATTCCATGATAGCTGTGACAATAGGCCAAATGGATTCTTAATCATTTTATCGTAACTTATATTTATAAACAATAAAACAGATTATAGTTTGTTTATTTTTAAAGATGCTTATATTTAGGTCAAAACTATCACAACACATCGCACAAACAACGATGTCATCCTACCTCCGATATTGTATTTATTACTTTTAGCTCTATAGGTGTATGTTATGTCAAAGTAACACAACAAGAAAATGTGGGACAAAACTAAGTCACGATATACAATAAGATGAGTTCACAGTAAGAAGCATATAGAGGAAGAAATAAGTAAAGCAACAATAATAAAGTGAAACTTAGCTGTACTACGAAGTTATTGGGGGCAAACAACGCATATTACTAATTAATTCTCGTTCGCTAACTCTTCGACTATATAAATGTCTGTATCCGAACCATCTTACAGTACATTTGGTTTCTCTATTGCGTTTCTAGCGTCATTAATTTTGATATATGGAGTAGTGAACACGTCCATAGTCTGCATTGGTTTACAGAAACTTCAAAATATTAACATAATGATATTAATAAAGACATTAACATCAGGTTAAACAAATTAACAAGGTTAGAATAATTTTTGCTTAATTTTATGTCCTTAAAATTCTCAAGGAATACATTTATGTTTGTTCTTATTAGAACTCGTAGCATACGCTTAGAATTATTTTAAATCCCAAGTTACCGGATAAATCCTTGAACTAATTAACTTTATGTACACAAATTCTATTCATTTTACTCTGAATTAAATCTTTGTTTTTTATTCTACCAAATATACTGAAATAAATTTAAAGGAATTAAAATTTTTAAAGAACGTCACATCGATTCGAATATTCAATTCAATCAATTTAAAATGTTCCGTAGTGCCATAAAGCTGTTTATAATAACAGTTGAGAGATTGTCTGTGTTACTAAATGCCAATAAACTTTAATATGACAGCGTACATATGATGTGATACAATTTCAGTATACGTCGTGTACCCCCAGAGATCTGATATAAGACACATTCTACTGATTAACTCTTCGTACTATAATGCATCTATTCCACAGCTTGAGTTGGCATATCTCTGTTATTATAAATTAATCTAAATTTATGTTTAGCGTTCATTTATCTTGTGTAATTTGAATTTGCGATGTTCGTCTTACATTGTTAGCTATAAGATGAAAGTAATTATAATTTGTTGATGAAACCAAAAACGATAGAAATCGCTTAAACAATTACGAAGTTCTAACGGTCTTAGACCAAGAGTTAGTTTGAATATTAATATTTAATTTTAAAGGTTCACAAATTTTAATGAGAGTAAATCCTCTGAAAAATTTAAATTCGGGTCATCCTGCGTTAGGATCAAATTTCATTTCACTTTAACTACTTTATTTTTTTCTGGAACATCTGAAGCCACCCATGGCTTGGTCTGTTGAGGAAAATTGGCAACTTTACCTTAACCTATTTTCCTCATGATTAAATCTGTCTGACTTAAGGAATTTTTCATAGATTCTTCTTGCTAAGGATAATTATGTTCATATAATAAATTGCTGGGACGTTAATTAATATTACGATAGAATTTGTTCATAAAGATTACATATTCTTTCATAGCTCAATAAACTATTCTAATAGTTAACGTAAATTACTCACAATTAGGAATCAAAGTTCTTGGGAAGTTGTACCGCAAAAGTTCCCGGGATAGTTGACACCTGGTGAAAGTTCTTGCGTGACCTTGAGAGTTGCGGATCAGGGATAAAGCTAGCCATAGCAGGGTTAGTTGGAGGCGCATTTTTGATATTTCGAACCCTTCAGTCACAAAGAACTTATTTCTTCGCCTGCTTGATTTTAAATTGAGATAACAAAATTAAATTAAGGTTTGGGTAACTTCTCAAGAAATTTAGTTGAAATGGATAGAGGAAAAATATTCAAATATAATGTACCAAAAACAATATGATACAATAATATTAATAATGGATTATTTGTACGCTTAATTAGTGTTACAAGTATTTCCAATTCTTTTCCCTACAATTAGAACAAAATGTTTCACTTTTTTCAATTACGTTATTAAATTATATAAATGAATACTGACATTCTGAAATTGTGAAATAAAATTCCATTTGGATTATTTCACTTAAAATTGATGTTAGAAATAATCGAGTTACAAGATTTCCAAGTTCCTTTGTAATATCGCAAAATTATTTTATTGTAAGTGGAACATCAAACTCCCAACCGAATTGGGAGTAAGACGATTAGGAAAAATATTTTTGTATCTAAATAATGAAGAGGAATATAATATATATATTTTTTAATTTTTGTACCTTGTATAGGCCGCTGAAGAGATGGAGATGCAACTGGTGCGTTCACAATTGACAGTACGGGGACGTACGCAATTACCAATTACAAATGCACGCAATTTCCCATACGCATTAAGGACAAGCTCTATCTCCTTTAACTTTTGTTGTAATCACGTAAATCCAGTACCCTTTACTTTATTCTTTATCCTCATCATTATTCTTATGTAAATATAAAAGTAAACCAATAGCTAATTATACTTTAACAAAAGTAACAACGAAGTTTATATGTCAAAATATCTCTTACATAAATTAGAATAAATACAAGACCTCAATTTTAAATTGAATACAAAATGGCTGTTAAAGAAAATTCGAGACAGAAAAATACTAGCCGTTCGCTATCACCTAACCCTCTGGACTAGGATCATTTATGGCAGCGATTTGAACGTAAAGACCAGTAGTTTTTTAAACGGCGTTAGGAGACTCGTTTCCTCGTTCCAGTCTATTGTTTCTATGGGAAGATCGGGCAAGATTTATCTTGTTTCACACTCTAATGCTTCCGTGTAGTTAGCTTAAAAAAGTTTGAAAAAATATACTGTGAAATGTAACCGTGTATTTTTAGTTATAAATAATGATTATAAAACTTATAAATTTTGACTTAGCTTTAAATTACTTTGGTTTCTCGAAAGTTTAATTAAAGACTCAGTTAACGAAGGAAAGTTTTAAGTTTTGTCAAGTTGAAAGGTTTGTTTACAGTTACAATGTTATATTTTATAAATAAAACGGGTTATTTCGGCACTATCTGAATTGAAACTGACTAACAAAATACTTGGTTCAGCAACTAAAATAAATGCATTTTATTCCGAATAAGGTTTTTATTGTGAAATCCTAATGTCGTCGACGGTAGACAATGAATGTGGTGCACATGGCACAAAATTGTATCGTTATTCTAGTGGTTTAAAACTAATACGCAGTCCTTCAACAGTGGCTAAGTTTAAAGCCGTATCAGTTTTAGTTATGCCCTCCCATGCAATATTTTAATCAAAATTACAAATATTTACTTAATGTGAACATTATTGAAAGGTTTTATTTATTTTAACTATTAATGAAATAAATAGTTATTGTTAAAAATGTGTCTTTTCTAATTCTATTAAAGCTATTAATCAGACAGCATTGACACCTTAGTGGATCTAGAATTAAGATTTTTGGATTCAAAGTTAATAGTTAATTGAATTCTTCTGTTATCATATTCGTATTTATTTAATAAATGGTGTAAAAAGGTTCGCAATTTGTTTTAAGCTGCCCTTAAAAAAGTTCACCTCTATAAAATATGTATATTTTAAACTATTTGAAATCCAATTGATCAAATGTAATTTTGTTTTAGTTACCAACAAAAATTTTATAGGTATTTGTTTATTTACGTATGCATTGATTGTAAATTTACAAGTTTGTTTGTGTGGAATTTTGAAGTGGAATCACAGACACCTATCGCATCCATTTGTTTGATATTCATGTTGTTAAAGTGCAGGATAAACAAACATACATATTCATACTCAGTTTAACTCCAAAAAATCCTGTTACTCATCAGGAAACTGAAAATCAAGTAAAAAGTAATATTGAGTATTACCTCAAACCTTAGTTTGACAGTAGTTTCATCCTAAACCTTTGAGATCATATATAATTATTATTTATATATTTATGCATCATTATTTATTTTGTGAAACTTCAAAACTATATAACGTGCTCTCGCTACACACTTCTACTTAAGTAGTTGAGTCCATTAAGATAATTTCTCCCCCTTATAATGCAATAGCCTATAAATTGTAAACGCTCCACGCCTTACTATTGTTGAACGGTTTTTATGTATATTTATACATGTACATAAAATACGGATCAGACAAATAGAGTATCCAAATTAAAGATCTTTTTTCTTTTAGGATTTCTAAGGCATTTTTATATCGACTCCGAAATACACTGAAACTATCTCTAAAATCCTAGCAATGGAACATTTTTTTAAAGAAATTTTGACTATTTTTTTTATATTAATCTTAAGTATGTTACATAAGGATTTATTTGATTTACATTTGATCTTGGTTGAGTAAGTTAGTATAGCTGTACCACCTTTGTACCTACAAAAATATATAAGTTGTTTTATTGAAATAATAGCTGATGAGTATTGAAATAAAATCACTACAGATTAAAAATATTATTTTTGTGTTTTAATTCAACGCAAGAACTATTTTGTTATTTTGTGGGTACTAACAATACGTGTCGGTTATCTGTCACAGATATTGTTATTATTCTTGAAAGACTTATTTTTGTCTCTAAATCCTTGTATAGATGTGGTAGTAAGTAGTATTTTATTTTTTTAGTCTCTGATCATTCATATAATTGCGATATAAAAATGAATTTTCTAAATTGTACATAATTTAACAGTAATAACATTGAATAACTTTTTTCGGCTAAAATGAAACTCACGTAAATGAATCAGAGGGCAGTCTAATTATTGCAATTAAGGTAAATGGGATGAAATTTTACCTTATACGTCTATTTGAAATTAGTTATTGGAATTAGCCGGGGCCAATTTCTTTGAAGCATAAAAATTAATTCCCAGTTCAAATTAGAATTAAGAAACTGTCTTCGACGAAATCGTTTTAATAACTTATATTTTATTAGCCAATAAATTTTCTTATAGCTAAAGAAAATGAGAATTTTATATAAGAAATTCTCAATTTATCATTCTTTGATTATCTAATAAGTGGATGAGGATTTTATGCAACATTATATAGTACCTAATGCATATCTCAAAATCGACGTTGTTCAAGGTACTATCAATTGAATCAATCACTTGTGAGATGGAAATCTCAGCACTAGGCCAACGCCCGACCATCATTCTATCACAGTTTAAACTTAAGTCCTCAAGGTGGCTAGATTTAAATAAATTTCATTATGTTACATTAAATGTATGAAGCAATTTATTTATTTTCAATTAGAGAGAAATGTAAACAAAAAGTCATGTAAAAGTTTTAATTTATAAAGTTTATGATATTTCTCGAAAATATTACGATTTCAGGTTAAGATTCGTCTAATTCATTAATTCAAGAATATTTTTCGTAATTTGTGGTATTCCCAAATCCTGAGATTAGTGTGCCTACCCCAAAATTTATTTATGGATTAAGTAGGAAGATTGGTTGATAGTTTTTATAAAAATAAAATATGTGAGGTACTGTGTTGTGCAATTAAATATATTCCTCCGTAAATTAAACACACAGAAATGTAAACGCCTTCGAAATAAAGGGTCTAGTATATTTAACATATGGCAAGTATTAAAAAAATATTGAAAGTATATCATAAAAATATCTTAAGATTCTCATAATTCGCGCTTTTATGAGCCTTTCATAATATATCAAATCACTTCTAAAACTACATATAAAAAAGTTATAAACGTTGTTGTTCGAATTCCGTTTACTTTAGCTGGACGTAAGTTAAATTGAAATCTAATTCAACAAGCTCGTTTTGTTTTCTCTATACGTTTTAAAACTTATAATAAGAAAAATGATAAAATTAATTGGATTAATATTCTGTTAACGATTTATTTGATCAACAATATGTACAGTAGACAAATCGCTTCAGCTTCTAACTTAAAGATGTCATGGCATCCGGTCGTCAGTTAGTGGAAATAGACCATTACGTCACAGCCACACGCACTGCAACGGCAATTCTTACAAGTACTTTACAAATTGCTTTTTGAACATTATAACGTTCAAGATATATTTACTTCAGCGGAAACAAAAGGGACGGTTGTCTTAAAGAAAATTAATGGTAATTTAAGCGATTGTACATATTTGCTCTTATCTTATATGTTATGTTATCATTCACACTGTAATCGCGGGAGTGTTTTGGTAACATCAATGTTTTTATTTGTTGATTGTTCTAATTATGTAAAACTATTTTGCCCGTCATAATTTTTTGTTTGACTGTCACGATTTTCTTTTGTTACAGAATGTGGCTAACAGGGGCGCTGTCAATACTGTGTCTTTCAAGCGTGCTGTCTGATTGGCATTGCCCAGAAATAAGTTCTCGTCCTTTAGCTGAATGCTCCTGCGATTTACCTCATACTTTAAGATGCACTGGCGACCATAATGCTTTACAGGTATTAAATTTGTTTATATTCATAAAGATTATACTAAACAAGTCTAGTCTGCTTCTAATTTGGCTCGAAAACTCTATAGTTTTTCAGGATATATGCAACAAATTTATACTAGTACCTAAAAATAAAAACTTATACACTTAAACATCCCTTATTAACTAAGCCATTGGTGGAAAGTACATGCATAATAATTAGTTTTATAATATTTGAGTTTATAAAACACACATACACAGACGAGACTGAGGACTTTGATTTATAATATATATAGAAAATTGTACATATATATGACTTTCTATAAGTGAGAACACTTGTATCGTACAACTTGCTGGAACAAAGATAGCTAAAGTTTCCAAGTATTCACAGCTTATATACTTCGCAATAAAACCAAACCGTTTCCAATACGACAAACAAAGCGTGAAACTAACGAATACAACCGCAAACATTTTGAGTTCTGTGCTTTAAAATATTCCATGCATGTTTTATAATATATTTGTCTTTGACTCCACAACCTTTGCTATATTTATTACGCTGAAATTTCAATCTTGAAACTTATGTTTGTTTGTGGAAAATGGTTTCGTCAAAATTATTTCAACATCAAATGTTTGAAAATATATTGAGATTAAATGTTTGATGTACAAAATTTAACAAGTTGTTTATTTACTTCTGTCTGCCGCTTTAACTAACCAATGCTGCATTTTCTTTCATTTCATGCAATGTTGCATTTTCATACACTTTTATCAAAATAAAATAAAAATTAAAACAATATATATGTAACAGATATTTAGGATATTTTAATGGATATTCTAAAAAATATATCTTTCGTATAAACCTTTCACCAATGTATGTAAATGAGTTAGAGATGTTTGCCTTCGCACAAAGTATTAAACACTTTTGCATACAAAATTTTGTTAAAATGTTAAAGGAAATGAAATGCTTTGAAGTTTTTCGGCGCTTGAAGATATCAAACATATCAAGCATTACAAGGATAAAGGATTCAAATTGAAATGTTTATTATACAGAGAAAAAAATTAATAATAATGACTAATATTTGAAACGAAACTTTTTGCTGCAATTCTCCTATTATTTGTAAATTCTTTACAATAGTTCCAATGAACTTTTATATTACAGAAGTAAATAAGTGCTCATTTGCAGAAAAAGATTCTCGCGCATCCTTGTTAAAAACTTCAGGTTCTTTACGATCTGTTTGTTCTCAGCAGACCAATACGGGCTAATTGTAGTCGAAAGGTTGGGAGGAAGGGAATAATAGTATGTTTTATTAAAATAAGAATAGTCTAGGGTTCAATTAAATAAGTAAATGCTAAGTTTTAAGTTAAAGTGTTGATGCTAAAAGTTTTACTCTAAAACTTCGAGATGGTTAAGATTTAAAAGATTCCAGGTCTACCGCAGAGCAAAGGCTTTTTTGGAAAGATAATCACTATATGAAGAATTTATTATAAAATTATTCGAAATTCTTCGTTTAAAGTGAAATGATTGTCTTTATATTATTATCTTTTATACCGTTGAACGAATAATATTAATATTTATTTATATAAGAATTTAACCAAGCTCTGATTAAAACTGTATGTTTTATTTGTTGTTTTTATTTGTTTTCTGTGCACAAATAGTATAAATAATACTTGAAAGGCTATGTTTATGCTAAGATGCATTCTTTTCTAGCTATGTTTGGGAATGTAAAATAAAAAAAAAGGTATGGGCTATGCAAAAAACTTATCATGTATGAAATATAAACAAAAAGTCATGAAAGAAAAATATGTAGGGTGATATGTAAATACGAGTAAAGGAACTTAGACTCTAGATTAAATGACTACAAATAAAACTAAGTGATAAAGTATAAGAAGTATGTTTTTAAAATAATGCTGCTTGAAATAATATTTGAAAGATTTCATTCACGGTGCGGGGTAGACTCTGGTAAATCGCTCCAGATCCTGTTACAATAAACGAGTCAGATAAAATTCAGTTCTATGTCGAAGAGTTTTAAGAAATAAGTGGCTCAAAGAACGAAGATCTCTGACATACCAATTAAAACTAAAATGAAATTATTTATAGGAGTACAGTGATTAAAACATTTCTGAAGTTGTTCGATACAAATTAGTTACTTGGTGGTCTTCCATACATTATCTGTTGTCTTCTGTTACCTTCAAAAAACTTACTATGCCATGTTGGAAATGAAAACCTGATTGAAAGGGATCAAGATGATTATTCACAGAAAGGAACAGGAGAATTATTTGTGAATTACATACTCTTGGAAATTAATGGTATATTGAGGTGGGACGAGAGTAGGAACTTAAGGAGAGATTGGGGATATTGGTAAGAGAGTAGGCAGAACAATATAGAAAAGTGCCGGAAGTGAAGAAAATATTTATGATAAACGTAATGAACTATATGAGATGATCTATGATATATGTATAATATATAATATGAGTGACAGTTACCGTTGCAAGCAGTTATTGTGGGTGTTATGTCTTATAGATGTTTTAATAACGGGTGAGATATAAAAAGTGGAGACGAGTATCTTAAAATGTGTAATTTAATTTCAACTATTCAACTTAATATGAGGATCCAGAATATTAATAACGTTAAAATGAGGATTAAGTTTATCAGCATCAAGATGTGATAGCATGATATGTACTTTATTTGCCTATACTTTGGGACTTCAATAATTTTACGCCATGAAATACCTAAGAAAAGTTATTAAATTAGAAGTTGTGTTGTCTAAATTTTCGGAATAAGTCATTACACCTACTTAAAGCTTGCACAGAGTGCAATTGGTAGTTAGACCTCTGTGCGTTCATTTTTAAATCAACGAAATCACTGTCCCGCTTTAACACATCAATATTAAAAAAACATAGCAGAACGATGATAAATTTTTACTTTACGTGACGGCGTCTGATTTGATGCTTCCTAGGAACTTTTTAGATAATTTCCAAATTTAATACTCTCATTAGATAATTTAACATTTAAATTATGTGTACTTTTGACATATTTTTTATGTATTCATGCCGTAAAGATTGCTAAAGAATGTCCTTCCCATAATATATAATACAAAAAGCTAAAATATCCTTACATTCTGTAATAAAAATGTCCCTGTCTCCAAAACACAATTACGTGGCATTTTTTGTAATCTACTTTTCTTTTGACAGATTAATTTTGAAGGGAAAATAGAAAGACTAAATATAACAATGGATTCATCCGGAGTTAGAAACAAAGTATAGATCGGAAATAAAACATTCACTCTACAATGTCGAGGTTTTTAAATTGATATGGAAACACAAATAAAAGATTTGGAATTCTTAAAATATACTATTGATTTTTTTGATAACGGTAGCTTCATAATAAAAACGAACTACAAAATTGTAATCTATTTAAAAAGATAGAAATGTAATTTAAACAGCCGAAGACAAAAGTATAGGAAGGCCAAATAAAACATTATATTGCATATAAATCTTAAGAACCATTATAATCTGTCGTTTCTTGAAAAAATTAAAATAAAATAATTGTCAAATGATTCTGAAATTTTGTATTCAATAATCATTAGACACTATTTAAATTTAGAATTGCACTATTCAAAAAATGTTTGATCATGTCCATTTTAATTTAAATGTTAATACCACAATTTATATTCCATAATTCTTAAACTAGGTTCGAGGTGTTGTTATTTATGTTAAACTTTTCGGCTTAAATTATCTTAACAATGGCAGAACTGACGTGAAAAAGTTCGGTATCCACTGACTTGGTTTTATCAACTTCATAGACACAAGCCTGACCCTCTTCAAAACTAATTTCTTTAATGTTATTTATAAAGTTATTCAATATCATACATCAAAAAATATTTTTTCAAGAAGATTGGAAACCTTGGGCGGTGATTTTGCTTTACAATAATATATACATATCATCGTAAATAATTATATAACTCTAATTGGAAAGCATGTCGCTGCCATGATTACAACATCACAAGTAAGTATCTAATATATAGTGTGCTTAAAGCAAATAGTTATGTGACCACAATAATGTATATAACGTATAACTAATAATTATTTGATGCATTTTCAAAATACATTGCTCCATGCATAATTTTTATTTTATTATATAAATTTTAGACCTTTTTTATAAGAAGAACATTTGAGTGGAGCTATAGTGTAACAAAAAGTTGAATTTACATAGTCATATATTTATTTTGCTGATGGAAGGATTTTCTTGCTTATTTTTCATCAAAGATTCACAATATTTAAAACAAACCTAACTAAAATCGATAACATTGTTTATTTCCGATGATATTTAAAAATATGTACATTTAAAAGAAAAATCTCGTCTGCCCGTGATCACGGTTGCTGAAAAGTAAGCGAACCGTCGGGATTATGTAGTTTTAAAATAATAAAATTCGCGTAGTATATGCTAAATATATCAGTTTTATTTAAATGAATAAAACTCGCGAAATTCTTAGATCTCATCATTTAAAAGAAAAAAACTAAAATAGCCAAATGTGTAAAAAATATTTATATTTTAATTAAAATTGCTAGTATAAACCTTTGTATATTAACTGGCGAAATTTTAAGTTGTTTAACTGCATTTTCGACACAATCGTCACGAAATGAAAAGTAATGTATTTAATAAATTTCTTTGTTCCAGATAATTGGTCGTCACTTAAGAGAGCAGAGAGCTAGGAACAAAAATACAGCTGTATCTTTGCTTGATTGTGCTTTACGAGGCTTGTCTTCTTTGACATCCGCGTCGGTATCTGAACTGGCGGGGGTTGGCTTACACGGCCTGGTTATATCATCTGGAGATATTAAACGAGTGCAGTCTGGAGCTTTCAATAGCATATCATCAACTTTACTAGCCTTGGGTTTGTATTGAAATCTTTTTCCTGGTATTGTTTGAAAAGTGAATGTAGTCTATGTATATATGTAAATACATAATACGTATAAACAGATATTTGGCAATTTTTTAAAAGGTTTAATGGATATTAATGAAAATATACATTTAAGTAAAAAGATGAAAAATATATAATGTATTTTCTTATGTAAAATATAATTAAAAAACCTTAAGAAAAAGTTTTTTTTTTGTCTTATCCTTTAATTAAAATTTACTTTGGATCGATTGTAATTTGATACTAGTAAGAAAATACAGCCATTTCAATGTAAATATTTATTTGTACGTTAAATATAGGTTTACCTAACAATCAATTGCCGTTAGTACCGACAGAGGCAATAGTACGTTTGGTACATCTAGATCGTTTGGATCTTTCAAATAATAAAATTCACACTTTGGATGCGAATTCGTTCAAGGTAATATATGTTTTATTAAATCATATCAATTTATAATTATTTTTGAAGCAAATACCATGCTAAGGTACTCTAAACATCTCTAGTTACTTATGTCCAGAAGCTCATCAACCTGTGAGCCGTATTACCAGTTCGATCCTTTGACCATTTATCAATGCAAATAAAGTTTTTCTCATATATTTTATCTAGTTGTTATTTAATGTTTATTTTAATCAATTAAGGTTTTTAAATTTCCTTTACCAGGGAGTACATAATCTTACTTACCTTGACATAAGTGATAACCAGTTGACAAGCATTGCTGATGGAGCTTTTCAACCTTTGATTAAACTGAATGTGTTGAGGTTAAGGGGTAATCTACTTAAAGTTTCCGCTTTGACAGCTTTAAAGGTATGAAAGGTTTACTTTCCATTGATTTTCTTTTTAAAATCTTTCGTTTTTGTCGCAAACTTAGCTCATTTAGGAGAAAAATATGGTTTTATGAGTAGTGGCAGAGTATTATTTAATATGATTGTTTAATTTATAATTATTGTGAAGTCTCAAAAATAATAGATTTACTTTTTTTTTTTATTAAATATTTAATAACTTCGTCTATTACAAACAAACAACAAAGTTGAGGAATCATAATTGCAGTACGATTCATTGTTAGAACTGATTCTATATGCCATTGTATGATTTAATACTAACTCCAGCAGCACAGTTGCTGATCAAAATAGCGTCTAGAGCTAATCTAACCTGTATGTGACTGAATAATGGATGAGTTCTCTGTGCTACAGTCAAGAACGAAGTCTGTATCTTGTATTATAGTTCCTTTGTAGCTTCTCCTTTGTTTCGTTTTAATGGAGAAAGTGAATGAAATTGAGATCAACATTACACAATACTGATAATGATACAATATATTTTCATAAAGCGTTCACTAGCTTAGAACCGATAAAATATATTTATTATACTTATGATACAAAAGTATATTTTTAATATATATAAAAAAAAAACATACAGATATGTGAATTGCTGCTGGTCGACTCATAAAATATTTATAACGCGTCTTGAATTTTAAGTTTTATATGGTATGTATAATTTTTATAGGAAGCGAACATGTTAAAAGAACTTGATGTATCCAGTAATGCCTTAGAAGGACCTGTAGGTCCGTCGACAGTGCCTTCACTAAGCTATTTGGAGACTCTTCATTTATCAGATAATACTTTTGCGAGTATACGACGTGGGGCTCTTGCAGGTGACTTGTTAACATCGTATTTGAGTAATACCGGTTCTAAGTTTAATGAAACAAGGAAGTTTCTGAATAGAATTAGTTTAAGCCCCTTACTTTGAATATATGGAGTGTAGTAATTATTTAGTTTACTATCTTATTTACATTACATGTGAGTTTGTGTGCATGTGTGTGTGTTCTTAATCCTGGATTGACTTTTTTTGTTCCTACTTTATTTAATAGATATATATTATTTTCAGGTCTTACAAATTTGACTCTATTGAATCTACATAACAACCAAATAGATGTGCTTGAAGATTACGCGTTTAAACATTTAACTAACTTGTCTCATTTGGATTTGTCTCATAATGAAATTGTAGCTGTCTCCGGTAAGTGGGTCTAATTTGTGGGAGACTAATGTTGTATTATAAAAATGGGGTTTATTGAAAAAAGAAATTCGATTTTGGAAGGAGAAAACCCCCCTCTATTATATATAAGATTCTACTATACATAACACAAGTATAAATTTAGATTTTTCATTGATCAAAACCTACTAAATTAATTTTGAAGATACTTTGACATAACAATAGTCTATAACATTACTGTGGAAATCAATAATTATTAATTAATTTTGCATATTTTTTGCAACTATATTATGAAAACAAAAGCGTACAAAATCAAAAAATGACTGTTTGAAATTGTATCGTGATTTGCGTTGTTTTAATCGCGTAGATTGACTTCATTCATTCCCTCCACTAATGATATGACATAGATGAATATATACATTGTTTGAAGATTTTTTTTATATTTTAAAGAATTACACATATGTTAACATCTTAAAAAGAGATTTAAGTATAACAAAAATTTTATCGCTCTAAAATTTATGATGTAGAATTAGACGTCTTAAATTTGATTAGATCCGGCGCTGAATTGCGTCTATTGTGGAAAGTTCTTTGTCGATGGAACTCACTGACGTTTCAATTTCCGTTACAAAAAAAGGTAGAAATTCTGGAAATAAAGGAAAAGATTTCAAACAAGCATATGAATTTATTTGCGGGGCTCTTTTTGTTTACGAACATTCTACGTGAAATGTAAAGTAAATTATATTTTTTTTAATGAAAATAACATGAAATGCAGTGATTGTATGTTATTTTAATTATTTCAAATTGAATTTCGTAATTGGCACAGAGGTAGTTAATTTGTTAATTTTGTTTTTGTACGAGTATTACGCAGATTTATAAAATTATAACTGTACATTTTTATTAAAAATATTAATGAACATAATGCATATAAAATTAATTGTTGAAATTCGACAGGTGCTTCATTAGCTCAACTAGCAAATTTGGCGTATTTGGATTTATCTCACAATTTCCTCCGATCATTGTCAGCTGACCCACTCAAAGCTCTCAATCGTTTAACAAATCTTCTTCTTCATGACAACGACATATCTATGATCGAAGATGGTGCTCTAACACTCCACAAAGACCTGCGAAGATTCACTATCGAAGGTATGGCTATACTCGTAACTTCAATACAAGTGGTATGAATGGCTAGGGACAAACATGTAACTTTCTTCATTAGAACCCAAACCCTTTACACATCATGGATCACAAGAGATATTCTGATCCATAACAATAATATATATCGATGATTGAAGATACAAGGACTCTCCAATGTTGAAGGTAATGGCGATAGGATGACGTGTGGTTTTCTTGTCACACACGAAAATGTAGGATTCCTGTTAAAATAAAATGGAACCCTTGTATATAACACAAAGAGATAATTATTTATTTTACTAAGCATTTAAAATGTGAAAAACTAATATATAATAATTATTGAAATGTACATAATTTTTGAAAGCTAGATGGGCAATCATAATAATTTACTAGAAGTAAGTAGAAATGTTAAAAAAATAACATTAAAATTTGTTATTCGTGCAGACTGTGTGTATAGTTATAGGTATTGTTTAGCTTCAGACGTTTTGTGTGGCGTCGTAGTAAACTCTTTGTTCGGTTGTCGAAATGCCACCCGACGCTTTTGTGCATGACTCTACTGTTCATGGCCGTTCCTTTATGAGACTTTTATGGGAAAATAATTTTATGATGCGCCTTCACTTTCTGAGCAAAATATTTTGATGCCTTATAATTTATGGTCCGCATGTAAGAATATCGATGGCAGTCAACCCTTATAAAATATATTAAATTTTTGCACGTACGATATATTTTAGATGAAAAAATCTAACCTGCAATATTAAAATATTTCCTGACTTTTAATAAAACAGTTTTTTAACTTGTTTTTTACGTTTACGTTTATAAAATTTTGTTTTCATTGTATAATTAATAAAAGAAGTATAAGTACTTAATATTATTAAAATTGACATGAAAACAATGAATAACTGCATCGATTACAAAAGAAATAAAAGTAACAAAGAACAATTGTTTGATTGTCGTTAATTTTAATTCCAACCCATTTATACTCACGAACTCATAAAGATAAATTCGTTCTCTTTTACAGATAATCCACTTAATTGCGATTGCTTAATGGCCGGCTTTGCGAGGTGGTTGCGGGAGGCAAAAAATCTGCCTCAATCTGATAAATCAGCCGCAGTTTGTGCCACGCCACCTCATTTGGAAGGAGCATTAATTTCCCGACTATCTAAAAACAAGCTATGTGACGATGACCACGTTGAGAATCAAAAAGCTATAGATCAAGCTAACTATGATTATAACAAAGTAGATGATAATATTATAGATGAAGATAAAATTGATGATTTATTGTATGGTGAAAAAATTGATGGATTGGATGATGATGCTTATGACGAGGAAATGGAAGTTCCCGGGGAAGAAGATCTGCCGATATCTAAGTCAACGGTATTTTAAGTGATTTCAATTTAAATTATCTATATCTTCATTGTAATAAATAATTATATACATATTATGTTTATGAAATTCAAATTAAACTTATAGAAACGTTACTTGAATACTTAATTAAACTCTTTTTGTCATCCACGCAGAAACGGAAAATGTTAATAAAAATGTCCCCTCTCGCATGATATTCAAATTCAATGACATTATAATATTATGATGAGGTTTTACCTGGCTAGTGGAGGTTCTACTTCACTGCAATAGTTGGAAAACTTTAATAATAGCCTTCATTTTTGTCTTCCTCTTGAATTATTTTATGAACTTAAGGCTATGTCATTGATTTTCTTCACATACATTATGGATTTGTAGGATTTATTTGTTATTGTTATGCATCGAAGTTTTTGTTCATTGGATAGTTTTATTCGAATTGTTTGTGATTTATCTTCTGGTATGTTTTCAATAATTCAATACGTCTAACTTTTTTATAACAAAAATATTTTTGCTTTGAAGAATTTTATTTTATTTTGATTTATATCCGTAGTTATTGTTGTATAGGTGCGTTTGATGGATGCGTGGTATGATGATGAAGAAGTACATTTGTCCTGGACAATAGAACCCCTCTCGACTCTTCGATATCGGTGCACAGGTGTGACAGCTTCCAAGGCTGGTGGTCTTCCCAAGCATATCGCCTGCCATAGAGCACCACCAGCCAATATCGTGTTAAGAGGTTTTAAAATTGATCCCTTAGAAAAGTATACGTAAGTATGAATACAGAAATATAGGATAAAATTTTAATAATATTGTAAAAAACACGTTTATTGATTTATTTTTTATTCTTATCGGTATTATGATATTTAGTGACATTTAATAAATAATTAATCAATGTGTGCAGATTACTTAATAAAGTCTTCCATGTATTTGCACATCAAAGTCCATAACACGATGTTGCTATATATTGTAATATATTTATTAGGAAGTCAGTAATTACAATGATAACCCTTGTGATATATTGGCTCTCTTCACATTACGATACTAATAATATATCTACATAAGCATGTGTAAGTTACATGATATTACAAATATTTTTATATTTGATTTCCATATATTTTGCGGCTGCAAAAATTGTATAAGAAAGTGTAAAATTATATTTGTTGAAATATAATTTTACACTTCTTCTTTTACATCATGACCGTATAAAATGGATTTTAATAATATTTACATATTCAGATGTGTATGTAACATTTAAAATAAAATTAAATATTAGAAAAAAAAAATTGTAATACAAAAAAATCCAAGGTTATAAATTTGGCATTTTAATAAAACTTTTAAAAAATATACAGAGGTTTTTCCGTTTTCGATATGTTAGTGAGTTTTTAGGTCATCTTTTTTTGCCCTCTAGAAGTCATAACTCATTTTTGATTAGATGATTTTACATCATATAACATTATTGTCAATTAGAATTACTTCGCGAGTTTTTATGCTTTATGGTCTATTCAAATCGAAAAAACAGACTTTTTTTTTCTGAAAGTAACATTAACTTTATGAAACAGTTACTTTTAGCCAAATTATAAATCAAAAGTTTTTTTAACGGATGTTTATCGTTAAGCTCTAATCTAAAACGCTTTTCTGAGATAACAGAAAAGCCCTTTTTTACAACTGAATGACTTCGTCTACCGCCTAACAATGTTACAGTAATATTATCAAAGTAACAATTCCAAAAACATCTTGTTTCTTAAAATTTATATAAATAGTTTTTTTATACCTAAAATCTCATATATATCACTTTGCATTTATATGTAATCTTATAGTCATCAAATAATTTAAGATATATATGTATATTGTTTAGTAATAGATAAGTTTAAGTTTTGAGTAAAATAATAAAAAATTGTAATAATTTTATTTAAACAGTTTTTGTGTGGCTCTGGAAGAAATGGATACCAAAGATATGCCCATAGCCTTAGTTTTGGGCTGTGGGACGCCATCTCTGGTTAGACAACGAGTAGAATATGTCACAGTACGCTCTGAACCCATTACTGTGCCCATATTAGAACCTATAAGGTAATATTATTGCTTATTTTAAAGGTATAAAACAAAAAAACCTTTACAGCTGTAATAATTACTAAAACAATAGTATTACATATTTGTAATATATTCATTTAAAACAAAGTAGTTGTACCATTATGGTTTATTATAAAGTTTACTTTGTTACAGAGTCTCCGAAGTGCGATCTAACATCACCAGCGATGGATTGCTAACTGTCCTAATATCCGTTTTGGGAATACCGCCTCCAAAGCAATACGTTTTACCAAGATCCCAAAGAGTGTCAATGCCCGACAGATATCTACACAATTGCTATGTAATTCTAGCAGTTCTGGATAGAGGGTCCTTAGTGGCCCAAAAAGATACGCCGTGTCAGGATACCTTGGAAGTAACAATGGAAGGCTTTGTAAGAGGTCCATATGAAGTATGTGCAACCATTTCCAAGTTAAAAACAGACAGTGTACATAAAATTTGCATTGTCCCACAACTTTTAGAACCAGTTGGATCTTTACAAATGAAGACCGGACTTAAAAATCTAAACACGGCTCTAGTGGGACTTGCTTTAGGACTAATGATTATCGTTATAGCTCTTGTATGGTTTGTTAGAAAGATGTTGAAAAAACCTACAGAATTTCAAACCCATAGATGTTTCAGGCCTGAGCCAGTCGCAGAGGAAAATACAAGAGCTAGTTACGTAATGTTGACAACTACAGCTACATCTAAAGTATGAATGAGGACATTTAAAGTCCTGTAGTTTTTCAGTATCTACTCAAATAATAAGCGTTTTTTATTCAGCCATACATCATAAAAACTGAATTATTCTTATGGTTTTAGATAATTTAATTGTTATAATGACAAAAGGGTTATGAGTAAATTGTTATTGACTGCGTTTTTATTTTGGAATATATTTAAATCTAGTTTAATGTAGTCTGATAAAGTTTTGTTATTTTTATAGTTTACTTAGTTTATCGTAACTAGTCGCTAAAAAATAACAATTTTAAGAATCGTGTCAAACACACTCGAGGCCTCAATTTATTATTAAATCGTCTTATTATTATACTATATACAGAAATTACAAATCTTCTTTTTTTAAAGTTTTGTTTGTATAGTATTTTTTATATTTTGGGTTAAAACAGTCAATAATTAATATTGAAAATTTTAGTCAAAATTTTAAATAGATATTATAATAAAAATATCGTACAAAATGATATATATTTGTAATTATAAATAAATGTACAGATAAGAGTTGTTTTTAAATCGTCTATTAAATTCGGAATATCATTAAAGTCCAGATAGTCTGATAAATTTGTAAATTGACATGTCGTTAGAAGGTTTTTACGATTTTATAAAATGTGGCTTATTTATTAACCAAACTCTAAAAAATTACATGGTTTAAATTAGTTGTCAGTGATACAGCAGTATATCACTAGGTAAAGATCCTGGGTTGTTCCGGAGACAGGCATATTAATGTCAATATTTTAACAGAACAACTATTTCATGTTGAAGATTTCGAAATAATAACAATAGCTCTAAATAAAACCTATCTACGATCCTTATCTTGTTCTTCCTCGCAAATGTCGGAAATAATTTATTTTATCGATTTTATTAATTTGTAGAGATTAAAAGAGATACTTTTCATTTTATACACTTTTCTGCTAAATATCAGATATTTTAATGTGAATTATAGAAGTAAATATGGAAAAATAATAAATTAATCCTTGGTAAATATGAATGAATGTCTCCAACTTAATACTCATTTCTTATTGATCTATTCCGTAAGTTCTAGCAATAATTATCTTATATTTATTATAACATTATTAGACTCGGATGAATTATATGTTTAAAACAAAAAAAAAATATTATCAATTCCAGCTAAAGGTCAATATTAAGAAGGAAACGATAAAGATGCTAATCTTTTGCAAAATGTTTTGGTAACAAATTAGAGATGTAATCTTTATTTTATTATAATAATGTCATTGTCAGTAAAATTAATTTCCTATGTAATATTTTCAATAAGTTTTATATTTATTTACTAATAATAGACACGTTAACTCGAGGCTTGTATAAGATTTTAATGAATATTAATTAAGAAAAATTCAATGACATAAATATATGAGTACAGTTGTTAGCATATCGTTTCGTATAAGTGTTGATATATTGCTTATTTAAATTGAATATTTTGTAAGTATGTGTATTGATAAAATGTATAGTATTTTCATATTCTCAATGTTCCATCCATGTGTACACTCTGTTTTGACAACAAACATGAGATAATAAATAGATCGGTACGTATGTATTTCCATTTATAAATAAATCAGATTTTGTTTCCCAGAAAATATTGACTCTTTGAAAGCTGTCGTCTTTAAATGTATTGTCGTGTGTCAATAGTGAGTTTAATTTGTTATTAAAATTACATAATTAAGGTGAATTATCATTTGGTTAATTTAATAAGCTATGTTTTACAATGAGGCAATGAAATCTAAAACGTTATCTAGGTTAGGATTACTTTAGGAGAGTCATTAATAGATGTATTTACTTTTATTTAAGTGATTAACAACTTGTCTGTTCGTTTGTAATTATTGTAACATTTTTTCGCTACGTTTGTAAATGTATGATGAACTTTGGTTCCGCTTTAATTAGTTTATAAATGTAAATAATAATTTATAAATCGCATTTTTAATAAAACATTAACGAATATATAGTGTTTTGTTTTTGAATTCTCACTATTATTTATGGTTGGTTGTGAATTTGATATTTGTTATTTTACGATTCGGATTTTAGACTTGTGTTCACGGAACTTTGATTAAATTAAGATGTTTTCCAAAATATATTTTAGATAAATCAATGGGCAAAATTTAGTTGCCTCCCTATACGAGAATTTCACATGGAAAAGATTAAATGTTGGTAATTTCCCCGAAATGTCCAATAGTTGCGCCGGCGCATTTAAATGAGAAACAAAATAGCTCAGTCGTTATCAGTGTGTCATGGCGGAACGCCGTGTGTGTGTTGTTACGGTTATATTATTGTTATCAACCTTTGTTAATAGTAAGGTTTTCACACGGTGCCAATTGACGCGGGAGCTATTGAAAAATCATTTCCATCAAAAGACTTTCCTTAGTAACTGTGAGTTGGTTTTTTTTCAAGGTCTCATGAATTTTTATAGACTATTGTATTATAATTACTGTAACGCGTCACTTTGAGTGGTTTTTATTCATATATAAATTATTATGAGCCAGAGATAATATGGTAATTTTATGAATAATAAATCATATAATAGCAACGATTATCAATATTTACAATTTCATTAACGGGTTCACAAACTAAATACCTTTATGATAGTTTATAATCTTATCTCCTCTTAATTATAAAGATATTAATGAATAAATACCTAAACAGTGTAAAAATATTATTCATTTTCCTTCGTTTGCTTTATTTATTATGAAGCCTTCTAAGGTCTAAAAGAAGGTTCACTGTAAGAGTTTGGATGTAATGTTTGTATCAAAACGGAAGTATGTTCTTTAAAAACTCGTCGTTATACTGACCTTTAGGAAATCATGATAAAAGATCAACATTGTAGAAGTACTGTCAACAATGTTGTTTTACATATAAAAAAAAACATACCTAAATGTTGCAATACATTTTTATTTCCTTTTTCATATTTTCCAGGGGTTTGTTTGATAGAGCAAGAAAGTGACAGAAACACATCAGCTCATATTGTCAAAACACCAAGAAAGCAATATTACGGCTTGTTTCAGGTAAGTATTCAAATAAAGTGAAAACATTAATTCAAGAATTCCATTATTAAAGAATAATTAAACATATTTATTAGAGACTTATTTATTTTGTCCAAGTTTCTTGTTAAAATATATATATATATATATATTTTACCTATATATTTTACCAACAAATATATTTTACCAATACATACTTAAGTCACCTCACATTAAAGTTTTTTTTTTAAATCTGGTAAATTGCTTGGCTAATAGTCAAGTCACTAACTCCAAATCGAAGTGCCACAAAACATCTGGTCAAACTATTTCCATACATCTATACGGCTTAGGTAAATTTATGTACAATTTTTGAGTAAAATTGTCTATAGAAAAAAACTAAAAGTAATGTGTTTTGTTAAATGATAAACATGAACGTGCGTGTCTAGTTTAACTAGTTATTAAATCTCGATGTTTGATGGCCTTCATCGATAATTTATTCTATAAAGAAAAAAAAGATAAATAAATATAACTTCAACATAAATACTCCTGAGTTAACAGTCACAAAGTATCAAACTATAACTCAGATGGAAATGCAAGAATGTATTACAAAAAATTATATTAAGAAACATTGTTGTCTCAATTTTATCAGAGTAAATATTAGTTTGAATAAGATCTGGTTAATTAATGCACCGAACCGAGAAACGAACAGTCGAATCATATAATACGTGGGATGACAGACATTAAATAGCATTATTAAGACGTATTAATTGCATATCCTTGAAGTGTACTTTTATATTGTTTTCCATCGACGTTCATAATTTATATAAGATGCAATATTTTTATTTTCATCTTTCTACAAAACTTAAAAATAATAAAGAAATATATTTTTGACGTTTCTTATATTTTCAGATAGGGAGCGAATGGTGTAAGGAGGGTAAAAAAGGTGGCAAATGTGACATCGCTTGCGAATGTTAGTGTCTGATTAATGTATAGTTTGATATATGTACATTTCAAACCTGTTGATGTAAACGATAAGAGACTATATATAATTAATTTATTTCGATGACAATGCTTAAAAACTAACGATACCAAGAAATTATAAAGAGATATATATTCAATTATGAATTACGACATGATGCAGTAACAATAATTTTATGTTATTTTAATAAATACTAACTATTTATCATATTTTTTAACACGGATCATTAGGCTAAAAATGAAAGCATAGAAATCTTGAAGATAAACAAATTTAAAAGAAAATCATTGATGTCTCAAAAATAAATATCGATATGTTTTACAGTTTAACTATATTTTAAACTAAAAAGTCAAAAATTTGTTTCATTATATTTGGACGAGAAATTTTATGTTTATTTATGAATAACGAGATGTAATAAATATATGTATAAATTAGGGAAATTTATGAATAGTATGCGTACATAGCACCAATGTCATCCAAGAAAAAATATATCTACTTAAATCAACTGTAATGATGACTTTACAGCTCTACTAGATGATGATATAAGAGATGACTGCGCGTGCGCATACAAAATATTTGAAAACGAGGGATTCAAGTATTGGACTAAATGGGAAACTCGGTGTAAGGGGGAAAGATTACCAGACATTGAAAAGTAAGTTTCAACATGGACCAAATGGAATATTACAGTATATATATTTATTTATATTGATTTTTAATTTGATAATAATGACAATATTAAAAAAAAAAATGCAAGTAATTCATCTTTAGCCCAACCACAGAATATAATATCATCGAGTTTTACTTTACATGTGTATGAAAATCGTATATAAAATATAGAACCGTGTACTGGAAGCACAATAATCATACATTTCATATTCTAGATGTCCAGATTGGCAACATCCTCCGAGGGCTTCTCCAGAACGAATGAAAAGAACATTAAATAGACAGAGAAGACGAGCGACACTCAAGTTACAAGTTTATAAAAAAAATCTAATTGTTTATAAAAAATAAATAACATTAGTATTTTTACTTTTATTCAAAAAATATCGTCTGCCAAATATTTGTGAATAGCGACTTCCATATTCTTTCACCTCATTATAAAATATTGTGTAACTCTATTTTTATCTGCTAATTCATCGACACAGTTTGGAGTTTTGGTGTAAATTTTAGCGTATGTGTTAGTTTAGAGTCTCAGCTACATTACTGTAATTTTTTTTCAAAATGTATTTAGTATTTTTTGCTTTTAAGACTAAAGCATTGGTACATAGGTCTTCACAAACTTTCGCATTTAAAATTAGAGTAGAATCGATTCTGAGCCACTCACTGACAAAAATAGACATTATATTTACCGTTTTTAATTTGTTAGCAATTCCATATACCTTTTTTCAAACGTTTTGTATTATCACCTATACATAACATAGCCTTAGTACTTATTTCGTGCTTAGATTATGCAGAAAGAAGGCTTTGTTATGGATTATATATAATAAAAGATTTATAAGACGATTCTATTAAAATATTATACCATTAGAAATCAAAAACATTCACTTAGTATTACATCGTAACTACTTAGAAAATGTCCTCATTTATTAAAGGGCAAAGCGAGAAAGATGAAAAAATTATAAAAACGAATAAAGAACAGTAATTTTATAGTATAAGTTTAGACGTTGTTTGAAATCTTTTACATTAAAAGTTACAGGAAGATATTATGAAAGCAGTCCATTATTTGCTCCAGTTTTGGGACTTAACATTTTTATTATAAATGTTTGTTATTCTTTGGAACACATTAATATAAAGAAACATATAACTCTTAACAATTAATTACCTATTAAATTATTAAATAAAACTATAGAAATTTGCTTAATAATATGTAATTTTTTGTAACTGAAAATTGAAAGCAAAGTACGTGAAGAAAAGTGTATAATTCTACAATCTGACAAATTGAGAATGACGTTATGGAACAGGCGAGACACAAAGTTGTAAAAAAACCTCATCTCAAAATGCTTAAAGACTATTTTTTTATTTCGAAGGGAATCTTATCAGTATTACGTAAAGAATAGTTTTATGGGGTGATTAAACTTATAACATCAATAAGGGATGAAGCATACATACTCGTATGCTGATAAGTTTTTTATACTCGTACATATATCTACATTTCTCGCCCTTCCTTCTTACTGATTTTATTTTCATCTTACTTTTACGCACATTATATTTGTGATTACGGTTCCTGAAAAGTAACCGGAACGTCGGGAGCATGTAGACTTTTACAAAAATAAAGCATGCGTAGTATATCGGAAAAATATTAGTTTCATTTAAATGAATAAAACTCGCGAAAGTCTTAGATCTCATAATGCGCTTGAGGGTCCCAAGTTAATGTCTTAATAATTTTCAACATTCAGTCATAAGTTCTAATCACGACAAAAACATTATTCATTTAAGTAAAACACTATATTGAGTTCATATCCAACGTTTATATCCGACAAAGTTGCATTTTTTTTCTTTCTTTACCCCTTTATAGCCCTAAGGCCAGCTCCAAAAGTAAGTGGTTGGATTACTATTTGACTATTTTTCTCTTATGAGGTAATTCTTACATATTTCCCCTCCATCTAAAATGAAAACAGTGACGTAGTGATTATTTGTTTTTGAAGCTAGTCTTCACAATCCAATACATCCCCGTGCTTTGATAACAGAACAGGGACCATCACATTCTTCCTCACTATTTTCATCCGTATAAATAAAATTTATAACAAAAAGCCCTCAAAATGTATTTTAGAAATTCTGAATACATACTTTACAAACTATTTTAATGCAAGCTAGACCCAAGGATAAGTGTGTTCGGTTTGTCTGGCCATTAGATGAAAAGAATTTCGTTAACTTGAATGAGTTTATTGAAACTTTTTCATATAACAGTATAATGGAGGATAAAAAGGTTTTTAGGGGCCAAATATTATAATAATGAAATTAGAATTGGTGTCATTTTTAACATGATATACTTGAGACATATCCATTGTTCAGGATAAAGTAAAATATTTCGACGTGAAACATGACTTTCGGTTATAGTTAAAAATATATTTTTACAGAATTTAAACCTCATTTTCTGATGTATCATGAGGTAATGTTGTTGTGCACAAATGTTTTTTTTTAAGCATTTATTATTAATAATAAACCACTGAGTATTTTACAATTAAAATTAAACAAAAACAATTTCAGTTAAAACAAAGCAATTACAAATTAAATTGTTTTTCTTTAAGTACAATCAAAAAGGTATTTGCATACTTAAATAAAAAATTAAAACGTGCAATCCTCAGCCTCATTTTTGAATAAAAATGCTTGATAACCAGTCTTTTCGAAGATAAATGTTTGGGAAATATAGGTATAGAAAGGTAAACCGTTGTTTATAGAGTGTAATTATTTTATTATTCTTAAGTATTAACATGAAAACTGAAGGACGTAAATTTAAAAATCATCTCAATTTCATTATTCTTGGAAATCACGCTTTACTTGGATTATAATATAGGCTATTAGACATATTAACAAATTTACATGAGTACATAATACTGACAAAATTTTTAATATATACTATTAATGTATTTCATATATACTATTTTGAAATTAATAACAAACGTCATTAGAATTAAAACCTTGTCTTTGACGTTAAAATAAAATTGAGAATTAATGTTAAAAACATTTACACATATGTAACAAAAATATAAAAAATGAAATTTAATGAAATATAAATGACATTGTAATTTACAAGGATATATATGTCAGTATTACATAAAAATATTATGTATCTAAATCGAAATCGAAATGTGCTTAAATAGATTTGAATAAATAAAGGACCAATAAATTCTGTAAAGTTTAAGTAATTTAATTTAGGGGAAGAATGTCTTGATTAAACTCGTAAAATACCGAAAGACCGTTTCCAGTACCTATTGAAATTTGTTTCAAGTAAGGCATATTTCAACCTATAAGAATGTATTAAAAAGACATAATCTTATAGTAACTAACATCTGTATCGTTAATTCCTGGTTATAAATAAATGATTGATCTGCTGGTATGCAACCATCACTGCCACTGGGTAATCGATAGTCTATTATGAACTAATTCTGATAGTATTTGGGATAAAAAGGCAAGAACGGTGAGAAGATAAACTACAAATATCATAACATGTATAAAGAAAATAAAAATTAAAATAATAAATATTATGCAATCACAGTGAAACAGTATCCAGAGACATAAAACGATTTTTAATTCTATATTCAACACAAAATTTTATTTAATTGTAAAAATTTTTGTTTCCCTTAATAAAATAAAATTTAACTTTTTAAAATATTACAGATTATATTTAATTTTCTGGGACGCCATTAGATCTTACAAAATTTAGATGGCGGTAAAATCATGTAAAGTCACGTTCGCGAGTGCGGTTTTTCTAATAAAATGTAAAATTTACAACTACCAGTTCGTCCGATGATGTTAAATGTCTAAAGTTATTATTTACACTATATTAATATTAAACCTAATATTTTAATGTGATAATTAAGTAGTTTTTCGTTATTAATATAGTTAATGTTTTTATATTATGTAAAATATGTTCTATTTTTTTCGTGATATTTAAAGTGAAAAACGTAAATTATAATCTACTTTGGAATATAGGTACGACAAAAAATCGTATCATATAAAAGTTTGAGGTTTTCCTGCTTATTTATTCAGTATCCCTTGCGTGGCTTTTAAGTTAATGCTAAATTTTGAGCTCGTTTATTTGATGCAATAAAAATGTTTGTGCAGTGATGTTTTTTTTTTAATGAAAAATCCTAATATTATCTTGGTACGTCTAACGCATTGTTCGTGATTTTTCCGCCACCGATGTAATCAGACGGCTCTAACGACGGGTTTACGCCTAATCTATATGATCATGAATAAAATCTTTATTAATAAGGTACCACTAGCATAGTATTAGTTGTTTATTCGTCACAAAAATTTAGAAAGAGATTTTGATTGTTTCATAAATAAATAACACGGAGGGAACACACATACGAATATATAACATATAAATGTGATTATTTTCTTTATAATGATTATAAGGAAATCACAAAACTATTATGGACAAAATAATTTAAACAAAATTAATTCCATTGTTATCTTTTTTGATAAAGTGTCTGCAACTGTGCTAAAGTCGTTCTTTTATGCTGAATTTTATACTGTAATGTTTTTGGTGAAATGCAAATATCAAGATATTTTCTTCACTTAAAAGCTAAGATTTTTTGTTAAAAATTATATTTTTTTTTAATTGAAATATGTATTTGTATTGAAATATATAAAAATAGGCAACATAAAGTTTTTCGTCTCCATTTATTTATAATAAATATAACTTGTAAGGGTATGTAATAAGACATCATACATTTAAGGTATTACGAAGTCAAATAAAAAAATAAATTGTAATAAAAAAATCTTACGGATGAATTGAAGCAATCAAAAAACAGCAGGTTGTATTTAATAAAACTAATGTCGCAATTTACGATTTATACAAAGGCAAGTTTAATTATTAATATAAAATTCACTTCATGAATTTTCATTACTTTACCGAAGCCATATGTTTGGTTATCGAGTGGTGGTCCAGTCAAAATATAAAGATGTAAATAAAGTTTAAAGCTTGGCTTGCTGCCGGAATAGGCTGGACGTTGGTGGTCGCAAAATTATGAACCGTTAACCAAATTGATTCAATTTGGTCCGCAGTTGTTAACTTTGTACTATATAGGTTAGGTAAGGCAAAGTTTCGAGAGTTTGTCATAATGATGTACATACATATTTCCTTATAGTGATAAATAGTTAATAAGACTTTAAAATGGAAAGAAGAGAACGATTTTTTGTTTTATTTGGAATATAAATGTAAACCACAAATATTTCAATCGGATTTTTCGACTTAGTACCGATTTAAGTGAAATTTCGTCTTTAAATATTAATTTATTACGTTACTTTAATATAATCACAGTGTTAATTGAACATACACATAAATTATATAAGGGTATAAAAATTTAAAAATATCTTTTGAAAACCAACATTGTATTATATTATTGTAAATATAGATTATTTTGGAACAGAACTATTTTATGAAAAACTTATTGTTACAAGAAAAGATAATAACTATCCAAATGTTACCTGTATTGATACAAATATTTCAATTATCTCTGTACTGTTAATTTGGATGGTGTTGCTCGTTGCGTCTTAAGAGCTTTCTAACAACACGATATCTAAAGCTGATTCTAAAGACTTCTTACAGTTAAAGAGATCTGCAAAGTCTATTCAAATATAACCTTTATTCTCGTATTCATAAAAGCGCTGTAACTTAAATTAAGTTAAAGGTAACATTAATCCACTAATATACCATGATTATCTTACAGTTTTGGATTTATTGTGCTGTGTTGTTTATACACAGTAAACTTTTGAGTTTTCTGCAGAAATAAAATATGTATTATAATCGATTTATACAAATTTAAAATTTTTAAAATATCAGAATAAGATTTTTTTTACACTTTTGTAAAATATAACTATTTTACGTTGTATTCAACAAAGGCATGAAGAAGTGTTTAATAAAACAGAAAACAAGTCAGCCGGGTGAGGTGTTCCAATGCTACATGTAACATGAAAAGGCTCTGATGAGACTCATATTTTCAGCGAGTTATTCAGGTGACATATCCACCAGATCTACATAAATATCCTTTGAAAAGTTGAAAGTCTCTTTCGCCTTGTATATATTTTTTTCAAACAAGATTCCATTTATAGTAAAATTCTTTTTTATTCGTCAAAGTCTTTTCTAGTTTAATGAAAAAATACGTGCTTTTACCTTTTCGGCATGTGAACTATTTATGTTATTTAAAAAATTTGCTTTGAGCTACAATATTTAAAAACGTTAAAAATAAAATAAAATGAAAATGAAATGGGTAGAATACAAAGTGCTTTTGTTATTAACTATATTTATATTATTTATACATAGTGTAAGTATTGTAATTTGTTATTTAGCTAAAAAATCGATTGATATGCCTTATTGAGAACAAAGGTTATGGATACAAGTATAAAATTGATTATCTTTTTATATTAACATACATCTACAAATGAACATATTTTAAATTTCGAATAAAAATAAGATTATCGAGTTACAGATTTCTGAACATAGCCATTTAATGGTGAGTACTGATTACGTTCTTATTTTATTGAAAATTATCATCTTTGATACATTTTCATACACAAATTAATTAATTCATTTAATTTAAGTTTGAATTTTATAGACTATACTAAGATTTTTATAGCATTATAATTGTAATTTATATCTAATAACGTAAATTTGAGAAAATTTTGCTTAGAACATTGATTCTAACGATCAAACAATTTAGAACTGGTAGAATGAATGTCTTTTTCTAATAGTAATAATGAATAATTCCGATGTCGAAAATATTAACATACTAATATTCATTGTAAAGACAATTTTTCATATTCATCTTCGTGAACAGATTTTTTTTCTTTAAATAGTACAAAGACTACAAAATTTTCCGATATGGATCTTATCTACTGACTATGAACAAAAATATCAAAAGTGTTGTACAAAGCCTGTTGGAAAACTTTATCGATTTTAGTAACTTAATAAGCAGTGTATGTCTAAATTATTATAATAAACTATTTATCTCCGATTGTTTCTGAATTGATGGCACTCTAGTATGAAACTTTTTAGGTCATTTTGTTGAAATATGGACTAAAGTTTTTTTGTTGAATTTTAAAACAAAGATGTTCTATATAAGCATATTTATTTTCAGGTTTATTGTTTGGTTATTTAATAATGCTGTCTATTTTTATTTTTGCAAGGCACAAACATGTCCTCGTGTCCCCATTGCAGTCAAAGCTATTCAATTCGTTTAAGCAAATAAAGATCAATACCCTAGTGCTATGTGCAGTGTACTTTAACAAAAACGTGAGTTTTTCATAGCATTTAGTTTTTAACCCTATATAGAATTGCTCGAAAAACGCATCAAAACGTACATAGAACTTACCAAAGAACATTCAGGTATAAAGCTATATACCACCCGAAATTCATGTTCGACAATTCACACGTTCGGCCATGGTCTTTACACGGCACAAATAAAATTCAAATATTTTACCTGACGTATTCACAATCTTTATATGTTGAATACTATAAATAGAGGATTTCCAATTTAGTAGCATATCTTCTAATGCGGAATAAAATTTGCTTCTAAACTAACATTGTACTATGAGAAAATTAATGTTTTGTCCTAATGCTAAATTCGACTCGAACACAAGTCGGTTCTGCGGCTTCCATGATGTCGCTTTTGCAGCCGTTTGGCAAAATACTCGTACATTAATTCGACTTGGTTAATGCAAAAAGAAAATATTCTTTTCTATATATAGTCTTTGTTTTAAATTATTTTATTTTAAAATTGGTTTGTAACTTGATTCGTAATTTGCTGAAGCTAAGAACCTATAATATATATTTTATATTCATATAAAGTTTCAATGTTGCTATAGTAATCCAAAACAAATGAATACAATTAAAGTAATTGTGATATATATTTTTGTAGGCACTTGATGAATACATTAATAAAATTTCAGTCAGTACAAAGAATAAGGCAGGAAGTTGTCATAAATCCGCTGACTAGCGTGGGTCTCTTCTAACTTTAGTGCTGTTTGAATTATTTTAATATATAATTTTTCGTAACAAATACAGGCACTTAACCCAAAAATTGTTATTATATATTTTATCTTGAAATTAAAGTTACAATCTTTAGAATATTAGAATTTAAAACGTCTAATTTACGCTGGAGGTTTTGTAATAAACATGCTGTCACTATATTTATACAGTGTTGTAACTTTTAACCTTGAGTAATTAAATACAGAAAGCATTAAAACAACATTTACAGAATCCGAAAGATGAGGAAAGCAGAGAAAACTTCCATGATAACAAGGGAAATGAGGGCATTTACTTAAACAATTAGTAATTTAAAATTGGAGTAAGTTCGTTTTTATTAGCAACTTTATTAAGAAAATTAAAAAATCAACAGGCTATATTCTTCAGATAACCATATCAGAGAACAAAAATGGTTTGCTTTTTCTCTCTATTCGGGATCATTAACATTTTCAATGTCAGTATATTGAAGTACGGTTCATTAATAACTTGGTCATAACATTTAAGTCAAGGAAAAATAAGGAATAAGAAAGTAATTCATACGAAACTTAATTCTTGTAACGTATTCCCTTTTATTTCACAAAAATTTTGTGAAACATTTAATATGTAAAGGATTTTTAAATTTATGATATATATGTTTGTTTTCTATGGAACATATATAGTTTTATGTAACGTATATGAAATGAAAATGTAGAGTAATTGAAAACATTTTCAATATAGTTTTGTATGTTCTTAATGCATTCAGATCCTTCTCTGAAGAGATTATTCTATGGATACAAAGCAACTAATTTGGTTACTAAAAGGAATATTTAATGTCTCAATATCTTGAGGGCATGGGGATTAACTAGGATCATTACAATCACACTTAAACACTCTATTTAAAAGATTTGGTACTCAGTATTGTAAGTAAATTGACTATTTGTCTCTAAAATATTCAAAATTAACAGAAACTACCTCAATTAGGATCTCAAAATCATTACTCCGACCAAATATAATTCTTGTAATAGGTAAAAACTCGTAAATTATACCAATTCAAAAAAAAATAATGAATCAAATGCTATTATTGCAGGCTCTGGGTGCAAAATCTTAGTCTAAGGAATCAGGGAATCGAGTTTTTTTTTTTAAATATCTGAAGGCTACGAGAAATCTCTGATGTTACGCAATGGAATATTTGGAAGTTGGAACCCAAACTTTTCGAGCATCTAAAAAAATAAACTTCATATAAAGTTGTTAAAAGTAATGAATAATATTTTAGCTTTTTGTTTGGAATATAGCAGAGATTTTTTTTTCTCTTTGTTTATGGTAATGGTATGTATATGGTAATGGTATATTATCTCTCCGTTAATGGTTAAATTCATCTCGAATCTCAAAACCAACGCGTCTGCTTTGACGAGGCTACTAGCCAAAATTGGTGGGACGCAGGCACCTTTCCGGTTACTCTACACCAGCATCGTAAGAATTTTAGCCCTCTATGGTGAGATCTCACCTCCAGCTTGAAGCACTAATTACCTTAATCAGAGGGTATCGCACAGTCGGCTTAGCTGTTGTTGTTACACTCCTGGCTGGGTATACATCTTGGGAGCTCCAGGTCGAGATTCTCGCCGAAGTCTACTGATACCGGGCGGTGGCCCGGGTCGAAGGGATAAGGTCCGAGGTGACTTGGTTTACGGCTCTAGCTTACCGAGCCTTAATTCAAAGGTGGGAAAGGGAGCTGCTTTCCGCTGCTGTGCAGGCACCCGGGCATGGATGTTTCGGTTAGTATTTGTATAAGATAGCTAGAAGGGAGACTAAACCCAGCTACCACCACTGTGATGTGCTAGTGGACACGGCTCGCCACACCTTGGAAAAATGTCCTCAATATGCCAATTAGCTCGCGAAGCTGGCGAACATTGTGGTCGGAAACCTCCCACTTTTGCATATGATAAATATAATATTTAGCAGTGAGAGGTATTAACTCGCTTTGTTCTCTTTTTGCCAGCAGGTGAGTGTTGCAAAAGAGGTCCTGGAGCAGGACAGTGAGTACGCCTATCGCCTTCGCTACCATCTTAAGCTTATGGAAGGGTGACCAAAAGTCCTTCCATCGACTAAAACTTAACTCGTGTGGGCGTTCTCGTTTCCCAGGACTTATATACAACTTTAACAACGTACACTACTTTTGAGTTACCGTCATCACGGGCAAACTATGATGGTTGCGGAAAATTAATCAAAACGTTGGAAGCATGTCGATATAAAAGAATAAAAATTCCAAAAACTTAGTTTGGTTTAAACAAACCTTCTCATTTAGCTTCCCTCACAATGACAAATGTGTCCCACATTTCGAAATAGCTTGCAAATGAAAGTAGGTCTATGAAAGCTATGAAAAAATAAAAGCTTTAGGGTATTTGCTTAAAAAAAATTATTAAATGCTTTTTTATTTCCTTGTTTTAATCGTTTTACGTTCCAGATTATTTTAAAATAATGATAAAATCATCCTTCACCATTGAACTTGTCAGATATGATTAATTAAAAAATGTCTACAACTTTCCGATATTCAAAGAATAAATGGTACACGGTAACATAAAAGTCCAAATATTTAAATGCTATATTTCATGAAATGCAGTGACTTGTCATGTACCGTCGGGCACGTAATTTCATTGACGGATACTGACTTGTGTGTAAATATCCTTTGACAAGCATAACGTGAAAGGTATAGCTGGAATAAGTGCAGAAACTCGTAGCGTGTTCAGAATACTTAGCATTCCCTTTAAGAAACTCGTGCTTTTTAATATGCAGTAAAATTCGAAGTGACTCAAACTGTAGTGAATATATTAAATTGATTGATAATAACGAATAAGTGGATTATGATCCAATGATAGAAAAATATTTAGTTTCTTGTTTTTCTCACCAATGTTTTAAGTGTTGCAAAGGAGATAGAGATGTTTGTTAATGTAACTGAAAATGTTGGGAGGATTATATTAAAATAAACATATATATAAATATTTTGAATATCTATAAAAATATTAGGTATTTCGTTTTATTCAGCCACTAGTGAATAATTTGAGATCAGGGTTCAAAGAAAAATTGCTTGAAGCATGTTTATTATTCTTTTCTAGGAAAAGTTACTATGGTTTGTATTTATACCTGAAATTAGAGACTAAAAGGCAATTAATTTAGTTATAGCGTCAAATATTTAATTAATAACTTTCTGAAAGCATGTGTCTGAAGTTTTTCAATAACGAGCCGAAGGTAAATAGTTCCGAAGGTTATCCAAACAACTTAAATTTCATCTTCTGGAGCTTGCGCACACACTACGTAAAAATTGTAAAGTATTAACGAAATAAGTTTTTAGAATGTTCTTCTGTAAAAGGAAAACATATCATTGTAATATTCCATATTACTTTATAATTGTTAAAGTGTTTATTTAAATAATTTTGGGCTTCCTGATATCTATTTGGTTGCAATCTCCGTAAGAGAACAGCTAGTAATATGCTAATATGCTTATAAAATCATTACAAACATTTTATTTAAGTTCAGGTCTTACGACAATCAGTTAAGCAGTACATAAACACGGAGATGTCTTTCAATACGAAGACATTGTCATTAAAATTACAACAATTGTGTTCTGCTGTCTCTCGTTTGCAGTGACTCTAAATCTTCTGTTCAACAGAAAAGGGGATTCATTTAATTATTTCTGCAAATGTGAAAACTTGGAACGCCTTAACCCTTGTCGATTAGCAAGTAAAGTAACAGATAGCGTGTTCTTAAGCCGTTTTATGCTTTCAAAGTTGCTTAATTTTTGCCTTCCTTTATTCTAAGGTACTATAATTTGTAAAATTAACGAATCGATTAATCAAAAATGTTCTTATAAACGTAACTAATACACAAAATATAATTATTAAGAAAAATTAAAAAAACATAATATTTAAATATTTCAATGGTCTGGAGTTTTCCATTTATAAGATAAAAATAATAGTAATTATACTAATAGTAATAATAGTAATTTTTTATTATTCATTAAGATATATCTTTTAATATTTCATATTTTACAATCATTCGACTATTTAATGTTCAAAATCTCAGTTTTCTAAGTAGATTTTTATAAAAATCTGGCTCATTCGAAGCTTTAATGTTTGTGATAAAATATTAACTACAAACAGCACATTAAAATAGCATAAAACAATAACTGACTAACAATGCATTCAAATTAACAACTGCAATTTAAGCTAACATCGATAACATTTTGGCTTAACACCATTCAAAACATGTGATTATGCAATACATGAACCATCAACCGTCTCTCATATGATGTGCGGCGATTTAGTTACCAAACTAGTATTGTTTCATATTTAACGTGAATGAGAAATTAAGATTGATTCACAGTATAAGAGGTAGCGGGGAAAGTTATAAATAAAATTGTTTATATTAATTCATTTAGAATTTGATTTATTTTAACTAAGGCAATTTGTTCTATAGACTGTATTTGTAGTTATAAGCGTAATGTGTTCACTTGTGACTAACCAGTGATTCCAGACATTTTGATAAATTAAATGCCTTAGAACAGCCAGAGGCGATGCAGTAAGTACAATTAGTTTAGGGGTATATTATGTTACAAGTGTATGGGTGACGAGCTGTTTAATATTTTTGTAGTAATACTACTAAAATATCTTTCTATTTTTCTAAGTAAAATAGCAAAACCATACAACAAAATTCATATTATTCGCCACCTCTTATTACTTAGAACTCATTTTATTGTTATGTACTTGTACTGTTATAATACGCAACATTTGCTATATATAGTTTATAGTAATAATTAGGAAATATATGTTTATATTATATGTTTCACGTTACATCTATCATTATACTGTATAATTAATAATTTATACACCTTTTTAATGTATACATAGTAAGAAAATATTGAATGTTACGGAAATGAAGTTGTGTGGATGAAATACCATATACCAAGTGACGCTGCTGACTCCGCGAAACGAACACCTGAACCAGTAGATTCCTGACGCCATGCGAGAAATGTGATGGCAGTATTATCCTAAAATCGTTATGTACTCTTACGATGCTATGACCGTACTTGCACCTTTTAATAATTCGTTATCGCTAGACACCTCGAGCCTGTAAAAAAAAATGTTGTGTAATATTACCTTACATTTTTTTTTAAATAATATAATATTTCGTTACATACAATTTCGTTTTTTTCTTAGTTATTCCTTTGATTACAAATAGGAGGAACCTGAATGTATATTGAATCTACTATTAATAGTTAAACCGATTTCTTCATGATATACCTCTACTTTACTTTACGCTACTTTATCACGTACGTGTTTATTTTATAGTTATATCTTATAAACAGCAATTCTGTAGATTTTAAATAAAGTTATCACATGAAAACTTTATTCTCGAATATTTTTTTATTGATACAAAACAAAACTGAAACTTGTTACAAGTGGGACTTAACTTGATTGTTTGTTTGTTTTTTTTTTTTTTGTGAATGTGAATATTTTTACATACTATGTGTACACAGAATAAAATTAAAGCAACATTGGAACGCTTATCTACCTTATTTTGCGATGAATAATTTGTTTAAAGTCATTAATTAATCGTATTTCCTGATGTAATTATGATTACAACAATATATTTTACGTTATGAAAAGACTAATGAATTTAACACTTTGCACATACCAGAATATTAATTGCATAATGCACCGTATTGTTATAACAACCACGCATGTGGTATTTAGAAAACCACCGAAAGCTGAGCTATTAATAAACATTCAGTAATTAAAACAAAAGTATATATGGCTTCCATATATACAAAGTGTAATTTTATTAAGCTTTAGTTAGAATTACTGATTTTATTAATTATTTAGTAATGATACAGTATTTCCAATATTGAATTGTTGTATAGGATAGTTACGGTTGAATGCGCTTGTGGATCTGTGTCGCCTCAATGGTGCCGATATGAGTAACAGTTCGATTTTACTTTGAATTTTCTGCTCGAGAGCTCTATAACAGGATCTCTGTAAATTTTCTAAAGCTTCCTAGTATACCTTAAGGTTTTATTATTGTTTGTTAACATTTTAATCCTTATTTATATATGTATATATAATGAAATACTTTCTCAATAATGGTATCTTGATTGGGCGGGCTCGATTTTATTTCATTTTTTCATAAAAATATGCCTCAGTCACTCTTTTATAACTGACACTTTACCAAACCTAAACTGAAATTGTATAATGATCACGTAGTAGGTATTCTGTTGACAAATTGGGAAACTTCTTCAGAAGTTCGTCCATAAATACGGTCATTTTGTTTGTTAAAATATTGCTTAATTGTAAAACTGTCACCTATTAAACATATCCCGACACATCTCTTTAAATTATCAGTGATCAAATGACCAGTACGAGTCTTATAGGCTGTCCTAACTCATCTTTGAAAATACGTGATATGATTGAGGATGTCTGCTAAAGGATGAAGAATCATACCCCGAGATAAAATATTTTACATGCTTTGAATTCTTCCTCCTACTTTTTTTGCTTTTTTCATATAACATGAAGTGAACGGAGAAATCTTTTTCTATCACAGAGAGAGGAGGTTTTATTGTCAAGCATTTGAAGCCTTTAAAAAATATATATTTGGCTCCTTGCGTATTTTATATAATGCAAGCACAGAAATTAGATTTCCTTTATCTCCATATAACGTTTCAATATCATAAAAATTTTACTAAAATAAAAAAAAAACATAATAAACAATACAAAAAAAAATCTAGCTTCTCAGTTCAAAAGTATTTTTGTTTAATTTTGACTATAATAGGTTTTATAACAATAATAAATATGGTATAATTATGGTAATTAATAATGTTCTCAAAAATTTTGAAGCTGATCTCATTATATATTAAAAAAACGAAGAATTAGAAAACTAAATTTAAAGAACTGTTAGTTGTAATAAATAATAAAATATTTAGTTTATTAATATATTTTAATTTGGAATTATAAAATGTGGATGATTTTATTTCTTATGATCTTTCTAAATATGAAATTATCAAAAAAGTCTAAAACAAATCATTTATTATGTAAAAAAAAAACTTGAAACTCAAAATGGGTTTATTTATTTAAATACAATCTTAATTTGACATCCAATTGGTTTGTTGTATGAGAGACAAACATATAGCATTTTTTTTGTCAAACTAGTCATAAAGCAGGCGAACGTATAGTTGTACAGCGTTTGAGGGTAATATTCATGTGGCAGCAAATAGACCGAGACATGAGCTTGTTAACTGAGGCGAACGAAATATGCTTTGAAAATACTGAATACCAAAAACGAGAGGCGTAGTTGCGGCTTATTTTTCCATGTTCAAAATAAGGCCAATATGGAACAACATCCAAAGAATATAATTATAAAAGTTTGCACATTTATGAAAACATTTTACATACGCCTTTAGCGTCGATAAAGAACATTTAGTTTCGTTACTAGAATTTGATTCTCCTACACACTTGTAATATGGACGTTTAGTAATGCACAACCGTGAGAAAAAGGTTTTATGTGTGCGCAATTACATGATATATTCTAATGTAAATGTGGTTTTATAAAAATATGTTTCACTGAATAGAAAAAAAAAACGATATAAAATGAATAGGCAACAAATTGATGAAAAGGATTTATGAAAAATATTTACATTATTTCAATAATTAATTCTAAATTTGAACTATGTATTTTACTTCAAATGGATGATATTTGTAAATTATTGGAATATCTATTATGGATTAATTATAGTATACTTTTGGGAAATAAACTTACATTTTCTTTTGAATTTTAACTGTGATTATAATTTTAACTTTAATCGTATCTCTAAATAGCTGTTGTAAACTAGTTTCATGTACAATCGTTGCCAAAACCGATTCTATAGAAAATGATATGGCGTATATTTTTATTTTCTCTATAAATTTTCTTTTCCTGTTTATTTTATATTAATGCAAGTGTTTCCAAAACCAATGAAAACGCCGAAATAAAGTACTATGGAAATGTATTAACGCCTTACTGTCTGTATAAAACAAAATAACATTTTATGTGTACTGTCTACTGGCGCCAAGCCAGTATCAGAACCCTGTACCAAACCAGATCGCACTTACGAACAGAATCATCTAAGATCCTTAAGTATAAAACAAAAAGCGTGTACTTTTTTTCTATTTTACCACCCTTAAAAGATATATCTATTAAAGTAAAACAAAATATTTTAAAACTCCTAAAATATCTATATAAAAAAAAAAACGCAACGTTACGTAATATTTTTTTTTAGTTTCAATCCTTCTCTTGTCTTTGTGCCTACGACAAAAAGTAAAATGTAAGAAAAAACAAAGTAGAATAAATATATTTTTCAATGTATCTGATTTGAACTGCGACAAGAATACAATAAATCACTTGTATATTGTATTTGGATCCTATGACTTGTTCCGCAAAAAAAACTAACGTGGTCCTAATTTTTAGAGCTCATATATTTAATTGTTTTTTTTTTTTGCATTTTCCCCCTCTTCGGTATGTCCTTTAACAAAGGACTTAGAAATCTTTGTTTATTGGATAAGGTACTCAATGCTCTCGCCTTGCATATTTTTGTCTACATGGGCATAGCTTTTCTTTGAGTTAAATTTGCTTTTATTTTAATGTCTATAAGCACAAATTCAGTACTTTGTTGTGTAAAGATTTTTTTTTTAGTAATAAAAGTTGTTAATACTGGCACAATCAATTGATTGTGCTTCTAATGTCCAACCAAAAAAATTATAATTAATAATTGAAATAATTAATTTACCTAATATAAAATATAATATTAAGATTTATGATACTAAATTTTAACAGTATTCATTTTCCTAATGTTATCTAGAAAGTAATCGGGTTATCTGTAGAAGTAATAAAATTAAAAAGACTTAAAGTTTATAAAAACAAAAAATATATATATTTTTAATTATTTTGTTTTATTTAATCTCAGAGATTTTTTAATAAGCATTGAAATGGGCAATGTTTGTTCTGTGTTCAAATTTAAATGGCGTCTAAACTGTAAAATTTTGGATTTAACTAATTATTATTATATATATTAATTCTATAACCAACGAAGTAACGTCTCCTTTAAATTACTAAACTAATGTACTTGTTAATAGCTATTTATAAATTCTTATAAAAGTATACTTGACAAGGCATTTAAGTCGATTTAAAATTTTTCGAAATACACTATCAGAAGGTCTGTCATTCTCTATTTTTCTGCATTTATAGCTAACAATTGGATAATGATTTACTGAAAAAAAAAAACAATTCAAGGAAATAAATACAGTTAAGAGAAATATTTCAATAGGAAACTCTAAAAAGATTTAAAGATATTGATATTTCCTGTATTGTGAAATATAAATTTCAGTTCTCAAAGAATAAAATGATTGAAACTAACTTCGTCGTTAAGTGTATAGAGAAATCACAATTTTTGCAACATGTTCATATTGAAATGAAGAGTAACTCATTCCAAATATATTTTTTTATTAATCGCACTTATATTATTCACAAATATTTCCAAAATCACATAATAATATAATTTCAAAATTAAGAGATCTCTTTAAATTGGCAGGAACCGTTGTAATAATCAACACATTTTTTAGATTTAATTCTTTAAATATTGAGTAACTATAAGTATATAAAAAAAAAATCACAAAATCAGAAAGAGTCCACTCAGCTTGTATCAACCTTTTATTTATCAATAAAAACTGTGAAGGTCCAAATAAAGTGTTACGATGCAAAACTTTGGGTAAGCATACTGTTGACAATATTATTTAAAAGTAAAGTTTATATAGCGCATACAACAAAATTAACCAAGCACAGAGAATATGGATAAGGTTTCTAAGAATTTAGTTTTTTTAATGAAGAAAATTTTGAAAATTTTGTTTTTTATTTTATACTAACCACAAAATAAGGTAAGAAAGTACCGATCGAGAACTAATTTCAATGTTATAATTTCCATTTTAATCTTCAAAGGAAAATAATTATTTTAATGTTTTTACATTGTATTGTATATACGAGTACATTAAGACAAAATAAGGATACTAGACTTTCTCGTTTGAATCAAAGGGATCTTAAGAATATTCTTTTACTATTAATTAATTTTAGCATTTTCAAAATGCATCTAATAAGATATCGTACTAGGTGAATAGTCGAGACAAGTAAACTGAAGTGAAATCAAGTCCAATTAAACTAACAAGTAACAAACAAACAAGACAAACTCGCAAGTGGGACACAAACAGTATATATTTACGTGATGTGAAAACGGACGTCTTTTTAACGGTCATTTAATATTTGATGAATGAATGAGTTACATTAAACCGAGCTTAATTACTGTCGCAAAATTGATATCGACATTTATTTTGAAGGAAAATTCTTGGTAATGGCTAGTTTACGGACTATTTATTGACATTTTACGGAAGTGAAACGATTTCGACTAGGGAAGGCAGATTTGGAGTTAAATTTTAACACTCCTTTGGAAAATCAGATAAACTGATGCAAATAGACCTATATTTTATTAAATTTTGATGCTAAAGGTTTTAAAGTAAGCCTAATAACTGTAATTTAAAGCAGCAATTGTATCTTAAAACATATTATTGCAAACATACTAAAGAACAGATAAAGAATTCTTATTTATAAGAAACGACATATATTTCAATCTAAAACTTCATTGTTATGGTTAAAAATAAATATAGCTAGGAAAATAAAATGATTGAACACTAATAAAATACACCAATATTTAATGTTTAAGGTCGTTAAATTCCGTTAAAGTGGGTTTACGATCTATTTCTAATCCATATTTTAAAAAGTTAGTGGCACTTTCAAAATCGCATTAACTTTATTACAGACATGTTCAAGGATATTAACAGTTTAAAATATAAAAATTATAACTTTGTGTTTCAGTCGAGTAAAATTTTATCTCATGTAGTATAAATCCGTTATTATTTATCATGATAATATGTTACATTTACAAGTTGCAAGACAAAATTTCATTAATTTGTATTAAATTACTATAACTATAAACACCTACTTAAATTTGTTCGGAATTTTTAGTCTAAATTGTATAGAAATAAGTACTGCTTCATTTTTTATTTGATTTGACGTTAGAGCTAACTAAAAGATTAAATTTAATGCCATTGTGACTTTTTTTGTAAATTAAGATATATAAAATATAAAGATTTAATTGCCAATAAAATTGTAAGCTACTAAATGTAAAAGATAAATCAAGTTTACGTTCAAGTTTATTAATTTGTGGTTATGTTTTTGAAATATTTGTTGTTGTATTTATTTTGGGACATTTGTGGATTTCCATGAGATGTTTATTTTTTTATTATTTCTCTACTCACAATATGCTGGATGTAAAAAAAAGTTACTTAGAAGGAAAGAATCGCTAAAGTATCTAATGGTTGTAAAAAAAAAAGGTATTTGAATTAAGTTACAGATTATAAATGAGGCGATATATCTTGGGTATACTTCAAGTTAGCTTATTTTTATAAAAATAAATATTTGACAATATTTTTAGGATATTACTATTTTATTAAGTTAAATATTACCCCATGGTCCGACTACTTCGCAGAAACCGTGATGGTCATACAAGATAAAAGTGTTTGTCGGTTGGAATAGTACTGTTTTTGTCACTTATCGCTCATCATCATGGTTACAAGGTAAAGGAAAATAATATGCATCTAGAATACGCACAGTTATTTAAGCATTGTTTACCATCTGGCTTCCTTATGAGGACGGATGAATTCTACAAGAAGATGGAGGTGCAATAGGTCCCGTTCCTCTTCCCCCGTTGCTACTGATTTATGAGCCATGTTATGTAAACCATGTGTAAATAAAACCTATTAATATAGGGTAAGTTTAAGGGTAGCCACAGGTCCCAAAATAGTATAAAACTTACTTTGATTTATAATAAAAATCACATAACTACAACTTAAAGCCTCTTCTTAAGATAACATGATCACCTCAATGTCAACATAGCAATGCCATCATAATGCTAATGTATTATTACGGATACACCATTTCGCAAGACCAGGTTTATGTTTCAAGGAGTTAGCAGCGTCGCCCGTCATTAGATTTTTATCCAGGCAACGATGACATTTCGGCCATGTTCTTTCCATTTTCAATATACGTTTAGGGTACGTTACAACTTACACAATATTATTTAAAAATAAAACATCTGTCATTTTTGATCATCATTTATTCCAGAAACAAGCTGCCCGTGCCTCGAAATCATCGCAAGAACCATATGTTGCCAACTACGACTGAGCAAAAACCTTTCTATAAGGGTGTTGTTTGTGGCACATGATATCAAAAAGTGAACGAATTCTAAAAACCAATTGAAAAAAGCAGGTGTATATGAACTTGTTTGTAACTGAAATACTCTATAACTAAAGAAAACTTAAAACCATTTGAGATACCTACACACTGTGGTAGAGGTCACAGTATCTTTGCGAATATGATTAAAGTATGTAACTTTAATAGGACATCAATTTATTTCAATATTATACGAAAAGTATTGTGCTGTAACAAAGAGGGAAATTGATAAATCGCGGTCTGAATCGAGTGATACAATTTATTTGTGGCCACGGATTCAATGCAACTGAACACAGCTGACGTTCCGAGTTCCGACTAACGTATACTAACGTATCTTAGACGTAACACAACTAACGGTAAATTGTTTAAAGTTTTTATGGGACTTTTAAACTCTTATTTCTGTTTAATTAAAAAAAAAAAATAGTATTTTAAAAACTATAGCGATATTACGGTCGAAAGGTTTTAATTATATAAATGTTCTCGAATGGTAAAATCCACATTTATTGCCATTTAAATAATGCAATATTCATAAATAAGTTGAACGAACTCTTGCTTTTACGTGCCATCTGATTAATTTAGAAGTTGTTTGCACAAGTTATATAGCGTTATGAAATACAAATATTGTTTAAACGGTACGAGATTGTATTGTTATATTATTTAATAAAGATTTTGATTGGCATGTCTGAGGCAAGTTCATACGATGTCGTCCACACAATGTAATTTAATCAGTAGAAGTCATTTAAATAAGTGAACCAAATGAAACACTACAAAATATATTATAAAACTGCAGTTGACTCAGTGATAAGTACATATTTAATTTGACATGAAATCCTTACTATCATCAGATAAAATCATTTAAATCGTGGAATTGAATGACATACGAAATAATAATTAAGTTGGATGAATCTTAATTTGTTGACGATGAGAGCATTTCATATGGATCAGTCCTATAAGCTTTATATATATATATATATATATATATATATATATACATATATATATACTCTTAGAAACAAGGTAAGAATTGACTTTTTAAAAAATAACATTCGATACAATTCCACTGCAAATTTATTAAATTTACACAAAAATAAAAACAATTCTAAATGAATAACTTTCAACTATCTTGATTTAAACTAATCGTTAAATGAAATCCGAATATAATACAATCGAAAGATTTAAACACACTTCGAAAATCTACTAACGACTAAACTATCACACCAACGCGCGTTACGAACGAAAAAAGAACCCTGATGTCCTCTGACAACGGCTTATATGTCGTTTGAGTCTCTCCTACCCTCTCATATTCCTACATTGATTCTCTTCTACCCTCTCATATTCCTACACGGCCTTTCCTGACATAAGCACGTCCCCGGGCTCCTTTGTGTTTAACTTTCTTGACGTCCAAAACGTAGTATTAGCACCAAGGGCAGGAAATTCTTTTCATTCGCACTAGAAGTATTCAGTTTTGAATGTCTTGACATTCCAGACGGGCTTGATTGCGGCTCAGTCCCCTCCACAGGCAGGTCAACCTCCGGAGGCAAGTTGGCGTCATGACACAACTCTTCTCCCTCATTGTCTACGTCTGAAATTGAGAAATATAACGGCAGAAATCTTTTCGATTTTTGATTTAACTCAACAGTAACATCATGGTTAACGTCAATGTAAAGTGAGCTAAACAAACATAGCCCACACAAAGTGGTTGTAAAACATCCCAATAACCAACCACTTGGGGCGGGACTTGTCGGAAGATCGCCCCCTCACACCTCGTCAGAGACCCACAAGGAATTGCTTGAGGCATGACTTGGTGTGTGTGTGAAGGTTATTATAAAAACATATTCCAAAACATACCATCTGATACAGGCAATGTTGGCCGACCAACATCCCATAAATAAACTCATGATCTTTTACAACCACAGCTCGATAGACAACTCACTATCAAAGTCAAGCTTCCGAACATACTAAATTAATTCCTAACCAAGAGACCAGAACCTCAGGATAACGTATCCGATGCACTCCAAGATAAACAATTATCCCAGGCCTATGGTCCCTCCTGGGATAACCGAACCCGATGCACTCCAAGGTAAACGGCTATCCCAGGCTCAACGTACCTCTTAGGATAACCGGCCCGATGCACTCCAAGGCAAATGGTTATCCCAACCTAAGCGTCCCCCCCTCCGGGATAACCGGCCCGATGCACTCCAAGGCAATCGGTTATCCCAGACACAACACCACTTCTAGGACAACCGGGCCCGATGCACTCCAAGGCAAACGGTTGTCCCAGGCACAGCGCCACTTCTGGCATAGCCTGTCCGATGCACTCCAAGACAGCTATCCCAGACCCAGAGATCTAACCTCTAATACAGCGTGTCCGATACACTCCAAGACAAACGCTCACATCGTAACAAGAAACTCATGTCTCCTCGCTTTAACCCCAATACATTTAGAGATTTGTGTCAAAACAAAATTAAAATAAATAACACAATGGGATTAAGTTTCAATAAAATCTCAAAAGGAGTTTTAGTCAAAATTTCAGGCAGAATAAGGCAAATACCTCACCATCAAAGAAAGCAGAACACACATCGGGAGTCCATTCTCACTTCCACGGGACCATATATTCCGCAGCTGCTCGAGTCGATTTGCCGTATGAGCCAGCTAACATCTGCAGCTCATATCGGCAGTGTGATAGTGTCTTCATAATCCGGTATGGTCCCCGCATACATGAGTCCAGCTTCCTTGTTGACTGAGCCACCAAACGGGGTTCTCAAGGTACGTATCGCACTTCTGATCTTAGAAACAAGGTAAGAATTGACTTTTTAAAAAATAACATTCGATACAATTCCACTGCAAATTTATTAAATTTACACAAAAATAAAAACAATTCTAAATGAATAACTTTCAACTATCTTGATTTAAACTAATCGTTAAATGAAATCCGAATATAATACAATCGAAAGATTTAAACACACTTCGAAAATCTACTAACGACTAAACTATCACACCAACGCGCGTTACGAACGAAAAAAAGAACCCTGATGTCCTCTGACAACGGCTTATATGTCGTTTGAGTCTCTCCTACCCTCTCATATTCCTACATTGATTCTCTTCTACCCTCTCATATTCCTACAATACTTTAATTATACTTTAACATATTCAAATGAAAAATTTATAGATATAGTTATACATACTAGAATGAGTTGAGGTACTAAAAACGTGCTATTTTACGATAGCTATGAAAATCTGAATATTTTATGACGCGTCGCGTCAAGAGCTGGTAATACATTTATACTAGAAAATATGATATAATAAAAATCTTCCTAACCTGATATGTCTTCGTAGTTTTATATTAATTTTAACATATTAGCATTTGTACTCCACTTGGATATAGAAGCAAAAAAGATATCTCCTTTGCTAAAAGTGAATTTTTGGGACGGTGAAATATTACCTTTGTATTTAAAATTCTGAAGTTTTTATTATATTATATATCAAGTTCAAATAATAGGACAATGCAAGTTTTTTTTTGGATTTTTATTTAATGAGGAGAAGTTTTTTAAATGATTTATATCATACAAAATTTATCGGAAAATAGTTATAGTGTCCTGACTCTATCCAAATTTCACAAAATAAGTACTTTAATAATGCAAAAGTTTTCTGCCTGTCTTTTGAATTTTTGATTCTTAAACTAAATTTTTTAATATATAAAATATTATTTTAACATTAAGTTTAATAGTCGCAAATGAATACCGGTATAAATAAAGCTTTTAGTTGGTCAGTCATTCAAAGCGGGCTCACCCACTGAAAAGCACTGTGCCGGATACATTTAAAATTTTATTTTTTCCGCTGTAATATAATTTGCTTCTATTTTACCATTGAACAAACTGTACTAGAATGAAGTATGATAATATTTTGTCTGTATATTATAAAAATCACAATATCTCCTCCTCACTAATGAATGCAAACAGTTTTTAGAGAGGCAACGTAGATTACATAACATAAGACAATAAAAGAACAAAATAGATTCTTAGTAATAAATAATAAATATATTTTTAAAATTACAATTACGTTTCATTTAAGATAAAAATCGTAGGTTATATGTATTAAATTACTACTAAAATATATTTTACAAAATTCAAGGTATAAATATTATCAAGGAGAATAAAAATCTTTCTCCGTATTATTGACTTTATTTTTAAACACAATAATTTCACTCAATATAATAGTACAGTACAACAACACTCTATTTCAGAACAACCAGACTGATCAACTACTGAAGGTTAACAAATTCTGACAGCTGTTACACCGTCTTAAATACCCAGTTGACAACTACCTCACTCGAGGGTAGGTAAGGTTTTCGGACGATAGGTGAAAAATATCACCCTTAAATATACATATTAGACTAAATAACTTTAGTTTTTGATTAATGTTACAGAAGGTAAATATATATAATACAGAAGGTAAATTTATCACCAGGCTTTTCATGATATGCTTTTGTATTCAATTCCATACAGGCTCCTTCAGTGAAAAGCGTATAAATTTATATATTATATACTTCAAAGCAAATCTATAAAGCTATAAATAGTTATGGAGAATGATTTTTAATGAAAATGTTTTTGATACGGCTTTAGTACTAATAGAGAAGTTAATAAATTACACATAGTAATTATATCAGATGAAAGTTTTAGGTCATTTGTGATAAATGAATTGAATTATTTGATATTAATATGCTTTCTTAACTATAATGTAAAACAAAACAGTCTTGAAGTGTAATCTAATATAATATTTATGTTTATTAAAATTATTTCATTATTGTCTTCGCGTTGCAGGGAAAGGACTTTCATCAGGGTCTGGGACTACGTCCCAGGTATAGGTTTAAGGGGCCCTTATCCAACTCGCTTTATATGCTCACCTTAACCGTTCAAGCTCCTCTCTCTACCTAACCAAATTTGAAACGAACCTACTACGAATGAATTGATGTTAGTTCTGGATAGGCCCAAGTCTTTTAGTAGGTCGTTGAGAGATTTACCTGTTATACCTCTCGCTCCCACCAAATTTACTTATATACTTATTGACCTTGATGATTGGTCTTTGGGGAATCGTAAGCTTTATGAACACAAAGCGCTTTAAAATTTTCGAATAAAGCAATATGTCTGGTTTGGACGCCAAGGCACAATAATTATCCTAAGAAAAAATTTAAAAGGATTTTATATTGTGTCTCAAACGTATCCATCAGTATAGTGCAGTGTGTATATAATAATGTAAGATAATTTCTATTATTTTCGTGATAAGGACTACACAGTAAGTCTAATTATTAGCAAATTTTTATTGATTATTTTGATTTACTTGAACTAAAAGTGTCATTACTTAGCACTTTACAAAAACTAACATACTTGTAAGAAATGAAACGTAATTTTATGTCGATATTTACAGAGTTATTTCCTCAATCGGAATTAGAATATCCTAACAAAGGAATTAATATTATAAATTATTCTTTTGCAATAACAACCACATCATGCTTATTGGTTATCATTTCCATAGTTTCAATTGTTATGTCACTGCGCATTTCATGAAGCTGGATGCTCGGGATAATTCAAATTAATTAATATACAATTATTTTATTACATACATTTAACTTCGATAAGCCTTATCCTACTACTATTCACGATTTCTCTAAGTACTTAGATGAGAAACAATACAATTGTTAGCATCAACATTCATAACATCGATGTTAAAAACAACATTTTAAAATCAATATTTACATATACATATATCATTCCGTTTAATAATTTCACCTAATTTGTTTTCACAGACAGACGGATTAATTTGTTTGCACATGACATATGACAATATGAAAAGAAACTTGCAAAACAATTTTCATTGGGAATTGTATTTAAGAATTGAGATTAATCTGCATTTGCACCGCATTGCAGTAGTAAACAGCTCCGAGATGTATACAATTAAAATCTTTAAAACTCAAGAAGAGCGTTTTATATTGCTTGTCTATATTAAAATACCGAAATATACTTACTGAAAGTTTTAAATAGTAAAACTATTAATATCATTTATTATATAGGCATCATTATAAAATAAAACAAATATGGACATGACATTTTATGGAACATGTTTTTTATCTCATTTCCGTGGGTTATACATGACATGATGTATCGATTTTGTTATGGTCATAGATTTATGTATTTGTGACATGAAAGATGTGCGTCTGTATAATGATTGTAATTATCGTACAGCCAAATGCTAAGCTATACTATTCCACTATTTTCTATTGAAATACGCGTAGTATAATATTTTTTTTATTATAAGAAAGAATACAATAGATGCTTATTTGTGGTTATTATCTTATTATAACAAAATATAGATTTTATTAAAATGATTTGAATTATTTCTTACGTAATCAATAATCTGAATATATAAATCAATGCTCTTAGTCCCTTTAATCGAACTAAAACGTATTCAGTATACTTTAAATAAATGAAACTAAAAGAAATAAAAATATTAAATTAAAATTATATTATTTATTAAAAAATTAATCAATTTAAATATTTTGTGGATTTCAAGTAGATAAAATAAAATAAATTATTTGTGAATCAGCTGCACATTTTGAAAGAATGGTTTCAGCGGGGATAGTATATGAGAGTTTTGGTAATAAAAATGTAATTTGACCAAAAATATCATTACTGTGGGCATTGGAGCGTAAGATGACGTAATAAACGAAGGAAGAATGAATGATCACTAAAATTGTATTTACGTAGGAACACTAATAAATGCGAAGTTTTTTTTTTATTTCCTAATTGTATCTGTGATTTAAAATGAAACTATAAATTTCGGATATGTCTACGTTATTTTATTATTTTAGTTTTTTCATTTAAGCGAAGTTTCGATTACTTCACAGCATCCGTGTCAAATCGTGTAGTTGTGTCCAAAAAAACATACTTTCATTTTAAATGTGTACACATGAAAATTTAAGATATCACTATATATGTGATTGATTAAACTTTTATATATTTTTTTATTTACTTAAATATTCTACTATTAAAAATATATTTCTTTTTCCTATAATAATAATGTTTTAAATAATCTCATGTTAAGAGTAATTCAATATAATTACTAAGTTATTTTTCAATAATTATAATGCATGACATCAAAGCAATTTTCTGTAACTATTAATAAGGAGTTTTTAGTCCTCCAATAAAACTAATGGAACACATAACTGGAGTAGAGAGGAAATAGTTGTAAGTTTTATTTTACAAGTTCCGCTCCACTAAATGGAATAGATAAATCCCTTTCTGGATCGAGTGATACAATTTATGTTGTGGTTACCGAACTAATATAAGTGAGCGCCTCTGACGTTATGAAACATTAACTTAGCCTTAATATTAACACGGTAGATGCAAAGACATTGCACTGATTGTTTAATGTATACATCAGTAAATATTCTTTCAATGAATTGTTTTATATAAATATGTTGTTTGTATAATTATCATACAGTTATCAATAACTTTTTTTATTCTACAAAATCCTGATATTTTCTGTTATTATAATTATTTAGTATTTACTTTATGTGTACATCTTATTTAGAGTTATAAATTGTTAATGAAAGTTTATAAACAATGTAAGAAATTTTCTATGGTGATATTAAATGAAACGTTATAACAAAAATAAATAAATAAGTAAGTAATATGTCTTCTCGTCTCATATAGGACGTAGTTCAATTAATTTTGTGGTATCTCTTTGTATTTTATCGTACATTGAAGTTCTTAACACTATCGTATACAATCAGCTCAAGGCACTTCTATTTAAATTCCATGTATACATTCTAAGACAGGTCAGGTAAAAGGTTACCAGAAGGTTTATTGAAATGATTGGGATGATAAAGAGAACCAAATCGCTGTAATTACGAGTACATTACATTAGCTAGGTATAGAGCCTAAAATTGTTTATGAAATACTTAGTAATAAACAAATGTTTATATTGGTGTATACAATGAAAACTCCTTCATTTGTAACAGGGAAAGATTTAACCGTTCTCGTGGTGTTCATCCGAAAATAGCGAACAAAACTTCTACTACCACTGATGGCTCTAAGGATGCTACCCAATTTGTCAACAAAGGGCAATGCTGTAAGAAATTTATCCGATTTCAGTGATGGTTTGATCGGGTGTTCGCTATGAAGGAATAAAAAGATTATCAAGACACCCGGGCAGGTTAATCAAGATACCATTCGTAAAAAGGTAAGTGAGCCCCCTAACTAAAATTGTCCTTTCAACCACATTTGGTACTGGGTAATATAGCTCCATTCACCCTATCCTGGTTGGAAAAAAAATGAGGACTTCATGTGACTGGAAATCATCTAATTCTGATCTTTTTAGAGTAAGCTTTATTCAAAACGCTCTGGTAATTTGGAATCCAAAAAACATTTCCATAAGCCTGCTAGTGAAATTTTTTTCCGTATAATGAGTATGTGCTGCTATTTATGATAGACCTGAATATTTAATGGATTTGCAGCCAATTAGGACCACTGTGATCAAGCTCAATATAAATATATTGTTATATAAGAAATAAAATTCATTATTTTATATTAATGAATTAAAATAACACGTTGCAATTCCTAGTAATAATTAATACGTACTATTAAAAAAAAAATCTTTGTTAACATATCAACGGCGAGACTAAATACATAAAAGGCGCAGAAATTACGAAAGTACAGAACGAAAGACAACGACTATTATAAATTTCTTAAACGGAAGAATTCAATGTTAAAAAAAATTGTTTTAATAAAATTTTGTTCTTGTTTCAAGATTGATAATAGAACTGGAAAAACTAACAAAATGCGGATTGATAAACTACAAATAAAACATTGTTATCTGAATATCCATGTTAAATCCAATAAATAACTAAACGGCACGTTATTCATACAAACAAACTTTACTAAATTGCAATAGAATAGTGTTCGGTTTAATATATATGTATATTCATATATAGCTCAAATATTTTGTAGTTTGGTGACTTGGTACATTTATGACAAAGTTTGAGGAATAAAAGTTACTAACTTATACTTCTGTAGGATACTAAAGCGTTTTAATCATTGATAAAATGAATAAATTATTAATGACATGATACTTTCCATAATTATATTTTGAATTTCATCGTAATTAGAAAACGTTATATCTATCTGGATAACTTTTAATTGTTAATTTATATATATATATAAACTTTACATATTTATAAAATAGTATACATAGCTATAAAATAATCATAATATCGTTTTATTTCAAAAAGAGGAAACAGAGCAGATGGCCCTTTTAATGTATGTCTTTAAAATACATTATAATTTAGTTCTTTTGTTATTAAACTCATCCCGATGATAAGTAACAAAAACAAGGAGATAGTAAAGAACACAGAGGTGAACATATCGAATAACCTTTTAAAAATACAAGATCGTCTAATTAAATTAATAAATCGATAAAAATTCCATCAACCATATTATGTCTATATTAGTTCTTGTCCACATCTTGTACTTTGTATTATTTACGAACCAATAACATATCAGCACTGAGAAATGCGTTCATTTATGAAAATAATTATAACACAAATTCACTGCCAGCAGGTACTTATTCAAAAGACACGAGAGGATTTGATTTACTTATATCGAAGTCACATCATTGACTCTTGAGATAACGCTTTCCATAAAATATTCATAGAACTCGTAAAAAGATACGACTTTACTACTTTAACTCCCATCTTCGAATATTATAAGACCATATGCTGATGTTACATCAAATCGAATTTAAAGACAAGTTGTTCGAGGATTATAAACCTTTTAAACTCAATAATTTTTAATTCATTTAAGTACTTGCTCATTATCTCTGCATCGATTTATTATTTACCTATATATTTTCTCCAAATGTCTATCAATTTATATATCGGAAAACTTGTTGCAATGTCCTAAGAATATTATCAAGGAAATATTTACTTTATAGCCTTTTTCCTAGAATACAATTCCGCTTGCACACTGTGTTAGTATCCTTCATCAAGAGCTTAGAATCATGAGATAAATAATTCATTTACCGTAGAATTCCTAATTTGATAAAAGCTCAATTTATAAAATTTTGTATATACCTTTAGATAGAAGATTATTTCGCAAGACATTTTCGTATATCTATATTTCCTGTGATATAATTTAATGTGCCAAATAGAAATAGTCATGTTGTCTTATATGTGAACACGATACTTGCAAAGTGAGTACATACTTTGCTAGTATCGACCTTCGATTCGAAACCTTCGACAATAATGTAAACATTAAAACCAATATACACAAGTTTAATATTAAATGAAATGTGTAGTACAAAGGAATATTAATTTAGACTTAATCTTGCTTAATATATAGACGTATCGTATATGCTATGTATGTTTATTTTAGACTTAAAGAAGTTATACATAAATAAATCTCTTTATACATATGACATCGGACTATTGTTGTATATATTGTATGTGCGAATATATTGAAGAGAATAAACCTAAGAGCTCACACTTTGACAATGTAGATTTTTCAAGATCCAAAGGAACTTCAAAGGAACTTCAGATAATAAATATACAAAAATTCTTTCTTAAGATCCATAAAATGGCACCGCACGCGCCAGAAGTTCGTTTTTGTGAAAAAATAAATAAGATAAAACTCCCAAAGTGGTCGTAAACAATTGCTCTGCTCTATAAAACTATGTAACCTATGCAAACAGTGAACTCATAAATTAACCAGATGGCTCATAAACGCTTGAGCTCTTCCACCTTATGTATGAGGAACTTTGTCGCTGCATTATTCAATCGTTGGCTAAAACAAGAGGGTTGTAGCTTCTGATATACAAGGGAAATTAATATTTAAAAGTGATTATTTCAGATGTTCTAAACTGTAGGTTTTGCTCTAAAACCTTCATTACTCTGGACTGTCGTTTATTTCAAAGAATGTTATCTTCAATTCTTAAGCAATTCTAAAGTTATTTAAATATTGAGATATTATACAACACTGGTATTGCTGGGGCGGTTTTATTTTACTTGATTCCAGGTAAGAGAAATCTACATTGAATGAAAATTGGAATTATAACTAACTTTAAATTGAAAATTTAATCTTTAATCGTTTTTAAAAACACATAAATGTTTGCTTAAGCGGTTTTATCGCCAAGGAACATGTTTCCAGGCGTCAGCTGTTTTCAATTACATTAGTGTTGTGACCAGAACATAAATTGTATTACACGATTTAGACCGCGATTTATCTGTTGTATTTATTCTGCGTCGACGAAAATTTAGATTTCTTGAATAAAATTGAAATAAGTTCATGAATTATTCTTCGATACATATTAACGATTTACTATGATAATTTGTTCATAATATAAATTTATACTCAAAATATCAAACGTAGTAATGTTTCAAACCGACTGTAATATATTTTGAACGTAATTGAAGGTAGTTATATAAATTATGTGCGGGGTTAATAATTTGTTAGCTTGAAAACAATACTTTTTTCACAATTACTCTAAATATTTTTATAGAACTTATACTTTCTAGTTCAATAATAGTTATAAAATAACAAATTGGAATTGACCCCAAGTAAATATTTTGGTGACGTGTACCTCAAAATTAGTTATATTTTTCATTCGACGATGTGATTTTGGTCAGTAATATCGTTATGTTCAAAATTTTACTGGAGTTTTTTCTTCATAAAATATTTAAAAACACATATAATACATTGTCACTCAAAACTGCCTATCTAAAATATTACATATGAACTCAGATTATGTACTCGTATATTGTAGAATACACCAAGAAATTATAATTAGAACTCTTTTTATTCACAGTAAATGTAAATAAGTATACAAAATTTCATATTTAAGTAATATTTAAAATAGATTATTTAAATTGTTTTCCTTGGGTTTTCTATATTTTTCTTAGTGAAAATCAAGAATTCCTGAGAAAAATTATATTGCACTCGATATTACGGTAGCATACGAGTATAATAAGGTGTTATACACATATGTTTACTTGACAAAAGTAAATAAAACGTAAATTAATGAAGTGTTTTTTTTAGTATAATGTTGTAAAGTTATAAATTGTGTATATTTTATACTTTCACTAAATCTACAAATGCTAGCAATCTACACATTGATGTAACGATTAAGTCCATTCATAAAAAAAGACGGACGGTCTTCTATAGACATTATTACAACTTTTTCAAAAAGCAGCCTATTTACGTAATCAAAAGTGGTCACAGTATCCAAAAGATAGAGGCAATATACAAGCCATTTATTATATACAAACTATTGTACATACTTTCCCTATCCAAAACTTTTACTTGATGAACTAAATTTTCATTGTTTTGTTATAATATACTAGATCTATTTTACCTTGATGGAAATAGATTATGAAATTATAATTTACGTACAATATTTGACTACGAATGCCAGTAAATTAATATTCTTAATGATAATTTAACCTATTAGTCATTAGTGAAATTTCTATTTGTGAATGTTCAACGAGTTATAACGAAATTGCTTATGTAAACAAGGCAGGTTTAGGATAAGGAGTAAATTTAGTGAAACTATAGTATAAGTTATTTTTATTGCAATTTTTTTATTTAATAAGCTCTTTAAAATACTAAAGTAAATATTGCTATACATAACCGTTAATTTAAAACGTGATTCCACTTCAAGAGTTTATGTTCAGGGATATTTATAGTCTGGATCATAAAACTTTTTAATCTAATACACAACTTTTGTGACTTAAAAATAAAATTAAAATATATTAATTCGTCACACGTACTTGAATGTATAATGACGGTATTTTAAAACAACAATTTCATATACATCGAGGCACTTTATGTTGGTTTAAGAACTAACATATCTTCGTTTCATTTATTATAATTGATTTGGTTTTAAAAAGTCTTTTAAATAAATTAAATAAGAACATGTTTTAACGATAATAAACCAAGTACATAGTACTATACAGTCAGAAACAACCTTATCAAAAATATTAAACTTAGCAATAATTTGCTCATACATCAGCTGAGGTAATACTTGCATATATGAAACTAAGCTTTTCGGATTCTACGTTTTTTTAATAATTTTATACTACAATACTAATATAATCTCGACGATTTGGTTCCATTAAAGCACCTGTGATCACGGCCAGATGAATGAAAGTTACATTATGTAGTATATAAAATAATAAAAAATATCAATCATTACATATTCAATTTTATATTGATAAATAATATAAATTTCTTTTGCGTTTATTTTAATGATAAAGGGGAGAAAACGAGCAGACGGCCTACCTGATGGAGGAAGTACCGCCGCCCATGGACATCCGCAAAATAATTTTGCGAATGCGTTGCCACCCTTATTTGGGGAAGAGAGAGAGGAAAGGTTGGGAAAAGGGAAATGGGAAAGGGTGGGAAAAAGGAAAGGGCAACCGGCTCTCTTACTCATCGGACGAAACGCAGCCATTACAGACTGCTTCACGCCGACCTTCTGTGAGAGGGTGATACTTCCCCGGTTGAGCCAGCCCATGTTCGAGCTGCAACGATTTGACCACAGCTAGGCTCTACCACCTCACAAAAATAAGTACTATAATAATTTGAGTTACTATTATTTTTAATATCACTCTAAGGTAGATCAAATGAAGTAAAATTGAAGATAAAAACTTAACCTAGGACTAAATCGTTCAATAAATAAAATAGCAGAGTGTGCAATAATTTGTATCCATCGACTCATTCAACGACAGTAGTGAGATATTGTCAGTCTGGAGATATTTTGAGAGTGCGTGACAGTCAAGTGTGACCAACTGAATGACTAATGTCACATAATGAGATCTAAGATTTTCGCGAGTATTCATTTAAATGAAACTAGTATTATTCGGATTTACTACGCGGATTTTATTTTTTAAAAACTACATAATCCCGACGTTTCGGTTACTTTGCAGCAACCGTGATCACGGGCAGACGAGGTGTGAATGTCTGTCAGTTGGTCCTTGTTATTTATCATCTATAAAGTAACCGAAACGTCGGGATTATGTAGTTTTTAAATAATAAAATCCGCGTAGTAAATCCGAATAATACTAGTTTCATTTAATGTCACATAAGTTTACGTTGTCCCATAGATAACTGTGTTACAGAAATATATTAAAAACATTCTATGATATTGCATTCCACGCGATGCCATCAATTAACACATTTCCATTCTCTCAGTTTTCTTGTCTAACAGATTGAAGTAAACAAAAGTTTACTATGTAGATATTACAACTCTCTAATGTGATATGTAATACATATTTTTGCTAAATTATTATTTTATTTTACAAAGCGGAAATTACAATATCAAAGAGCTGTATTTATATTGGCTCTAAAATTTTAATCCAATTTGTTACAAACAAGCAGTATTTTTGTTTCTAAGCTTTTATATATATTTTTATTCCTGATGAATAAGTACGCTTAATATTGCGTTGAGTACATATAATATTAATAAGTAATATTTAAAATTTTCTAGTGTAGCACAGTTTAAAGTAACACTGAATAATTCGTTATTAATGTGAATATTTATTACAATTTTAACAATTTAAGCATACGTTTGTACTAATTTATAGAAATTTGTTCACGGGAAGGAAAGTTAAATCCAAATTAAATTTAACTGCAACACTACAAGGTGAAGTGAGTAATTTCTATGTTCTTCACTTAGAGTATACAACTGTTATAATATATATATATACGGTAGATAACAATGGCGTCGATTAACTTAAATAAATATAATAGACTATTCTTTAAATGGAGTTTTTACTTGACGTATAATAATATTTATGCAGTGAAAATTAAAATGCACAGGAAGATAATTTCACATTTTTTTGTTAAAAATTTTTAAATTTTATTAATGTCAATAAAATGATGTCGTATAAATGTTATGGCTTAGTCAAAATTTAAATCTTCTGTAAATTTTTGAGGCAAAATCATTATTCATTGAAGGTATTAAAATAATAGTAATATCTATAACACTTAGAAGTAGATACAAAATTTTAAAAATTAGAAAGTAAAGAATAATAAAAGTAAGTAAGTAAAGACAAACTATTGCAAATAGTAATTTCTGGCAAATAACTTTAATTGAAAAAAAAACAACTTTAGAGAATGGAAGGTAAAAAATTTTAAGAAAGAAAAAAATACTTTACTTGTAGGTAACTATGATGATTATTTAAGCTTTATGCACAACCTGTTAAATGAAGTATTTAATACATTTCCAAGAAAAGGCTATAATTACTACGGTCACATAATTCACAAAGCTGAAGGTTTTAAATAAGACGAAAGAGATTTCCAATCACTGTCTTGAATGATTTAACGGAGAGGTTCAGTGAAATTATCTTATATAAACTGATGACACCGCGATCATTTTTAAAAATATTAATAGACAAAATTTTCTGTGTTTTATTTCTGTTATTTTGGAAATTAAATAAAACATAATAATTTACGTATTTTTTTTTTTGGCATAAATAATTATTATAACAGATTTTATGTTAAAATATTATAGCAGATTTTATGTTACCATTTGGTATAATATTTTAAGTTAAAGATATTTTGTTGAAAGTTTGAAAAAAAAATATTTTTGCAAATAAAGACTTTTTATTCGATAGATTTTTTGGATATTCTCTTTATTATTATGTGGACGATCTTCAAAAATAATTCGTGTAAAGTATGAAAACACGGGTTTTAATAATGTTGATCAAGACTTATAATTTAAAATTGAAATTGTATATAAGTTTTTACTAAATTTTTTTCAAAATCTGGTCGAATATATTTTATCAAAATAAAATATTTAGACTTTATGTCAAACTGAGTAACCTTTGTTAACAGTTGAAATGTTTTTGAAAGACAAACTTTTTTGTTTTTACTTTTCTTGAAAATGTATTGTTTTAATGAAAAGTTAATTTATGCATAAGCACATTGATGTTAGTTTTGTTAAATCATAGATGTTACGATTTTATTTTAGTGATTGCATACAAAATAAACCATTATTAATAATTTTGAAACTTGGAATTACTTTGACTCTATAGGTTTGTGTAAAAATTCCTTGTTTTTAACTATTCAATGATTTTCTTAGAATAAATTTTGCCAAATATTTCAATCTTATCTATCACTTTCGGCCTTATCATATTCAAAAATTATTCCAGATATAAACTGAATAATGAGATCGAAGACTTTCGCGAGTATTCATTTAAATGAAATGAGGCTATTCAAATAAAAAAACATCCCAAGATGGCTGGAAATTATTCAACAACGGGAGTCATCAAAAATATAAAATCTCACACCGCAGGATCTCGTGACACAGGGAGCGCAATCTGCTGGCATCCAGAGCGGTACGCCAGAAAATTAAGAAATCGTTGGCGTTAGATGATAAATAACAAGACCAACTGACGTTCATTCACACCTTGTCTGCCCGTGCTCACGGTTGCTGCAAAGTAACCGACACGTCGAGAATATGTATATTTTTTTAAAATAATGAAATAAGCGTAGGAATCCGAAAATATTAGTTTCATTTAAACTGAATAATTAAAATGAAAAATATTCTTTTTTTTAGGTATTTCTTTTTAATTTTTTAACTGTTTCGTAGAATTAAAATTTGTTATAACTTGTTAACGTTAGTTGAGAGACCATTCTCGAAGTCCAACCAACTGGAACACTACTAAAATCTGACTTCCGTCAGCTAAAATGTACTTTCATAAGAAAATAGACTGATCCAAATCTTGTCTTATATTTTTTATATGTATGACATAATCATAATAAGATTTTGATCAAAATCTGTGTTTTTTTTTTTACCATATTGTAAGTTGTAATGTATTTAAACCAGGTAATTTGTTTTAACATTGAGTAATTAATATAGTTTTGATTGATTTCAATCCAAGATTTTCTGGTATTTTTCTCTTTGAGTAAGAAAATTATTTTGTGCTCGAGTTCTTTAAATATAGTAAGTAAGTCTACGCTAGTCATCGTTCTCACACAAACGATCAATTTATCCCATGGGTGTCGCAATATTTTTTCGGATAAAAAGCCTATGCTATGCTAAACTATAATCCACATTTGGGGCTAATTTTATCTAAAATTGTTCGGCCTTCACGGCGTTATAAAGCAGACCATCCCAAAAATTCGTCAGTATGTTTGAAGTAAGACAAGATTATATTTTCTACATAAGTAGATTATTATGTTTAATATAATTGTATTCAATAGCTATTCAACTTAAAAATAAAAAGTTTGAAGAGCCACGTTTCGTATAAATAATTGGTTATATTTCTCTGAGAGGCACTAGTGATTTTTGCTTTCAAAAAAGATTTTGATTATCAAAAAAATAATAAAAATAACTGGCAAAACGTGTATCAAAGTCACAGTGTTCGAATTTTTCTTTTACGCACAAATTTTATTTAAAATTCACATGTTCTAGAAAATTAATTGTACTCATGTTTTAGAGTATTTTTTTTTTTCAGGTAATAAAGATATCAAAATATTTTTTATATACCCATAAATTAATAAGCACCACTTTAGATTTTATATGATATTTATAGATAGGGAAACTACATAGCAAAAGTAATTATTTGTTTATAAACTTGTTATATATGATTATTTTAACAATTTTGTTCTTTATAATACACATACATATTTAACTTTACAAATCTGCTCTTCAAATCGTATAAGAATTTTATCTTATATGCCTTTCCGAATACTTAAAAAAATTGTTATTGATGTATCAGAACATACAATATAAAGAACAATCGGGCCTTGTTTTATTTTCAAAATTCTGATTGGATAGTGCTAGTAATGGAGTATTCATTCTGGTATTGAAGATACTCAAATTATAATTCTGCCCATGAGATGCGAACATACCTATTAGTAGTCTGATGATGAAAAAGGTATGCATTGATTATGTTCGCACTCTTCGAAGTGTATCCTATAAATTTATGAGGGGCTGGCTACTTTTTACCTGTGCTAATGGCTGACTTGTTTGCTTTTAACTAAAGTGTCGCTTCTCATAAGCCTTTTTCATGTCTCTCTACGGAAGTCTAAAGCAGCAAGGTTACATTTGACAGCGTTTGCCTAAATGTTACAATAGTATTCCACACTATCGGACTACTAATGTATTTTTGAAAGAACGCGGAGTTTCTTTCCAGCTGACTCAGCTGGACTCAATAAATAGCCAAAACTAATGATTAAAAGATACCACATTCGCTATGTAGCTCTCAAATAAAATGGCATGAAGCACTAACTTAAAAAGATACTTGAATTTAAAGAATTGGGTTGTCCAAATTTATATTAAAGTATAGAATATAAACTTATGAATAATTTAATACAAATAAATATTATAATAAATGTAATAGCTTAAGATTTGTCGACACCATTTTATTTACTTTTATACAATTTACTTATCACTATGATGGGCATTGGTTTCAAATATTTATTACCACTGTTATAGTTCGTAAAATAGCTTTTTCTTTATGATCCAAATTTGCACAAACGTTGCAAAAGATCGTGTTATGATTACAACAATATTTACACAATAGTTACGTACGCTCTACATATTATAAAATAAATGAACGTCACCAGGGGGCAACATCGTGGTATGGATAAAATATCATATAACGAGTGACACTGCTGACTCCGCGGAAACTACACCAAGCCGTGTGAACCAGAAGATTCCTGATACCAAACAAGCTATGGAATGGTATTGCTATCCTAACATCGGGGCAATCATGTAGTCTTAGGCGTAGGTTATAAGTTTTAATATGTAAATCTTATTATAATATACATATAAGTAAGTTTCGTAGTTTTCCTGGAACCTCCGGTTGCTACCCTATATAATTCAATCACTCACAATAAACAATAACACAATAAACAATAAAAATCTATCATGTAAGGAGTATGTTATAAGTATGTATATATTCTAGAATGAAGAAGTTGTATGTTATGACATGGTTAATTACATATAAAAATATTATTTGTGAACTTAGAAGTAGAAAAAATGCTTTGTTTTGTCGTTGTTGGTTACCTAGGAGCATTAAAAGCATTATAATAAAAATAATTTGCACAAAATATTGTGGTAAAATAATTATATTCATAATAATTTCTTGCTGAATATCAAAGAGAAGACTGTAAATATATTTTGCAAGCATGAAGCAAAGACATTTCCGTTGTAAGTATTAAATTAATAGAGCTAATGTCATTATTGACGGTACTCTTCTTATCATGAATTTAAAGGACCTCGGAAGCAATTTTACTGCTTCTTGCGGTGCATTTTATTAGAATCCAGCGTAAATTATATTCACTCTCGATAATAAATATAATAAATTAATGAGGTTACTTTCTATTTTATTAAGTCTCGTTGGTTCTAGGGTCTAAATTACTTATTTTAGTATTTGGTTATTTAACGATGAAATAAAAATAAAATAAAAATGAAAGAAAAATTTCTTCGTTCGAGAGATCCTGTCTCAAACCGTCTTTTACATATTTTTAATGTGTTTATACACAGAATTTTATTATAAAAACTGAAGGGTCTCTATACATGTTGAACGAGAACATCTTCATAAATGTTGAACATTTTACGTCATAGGTGATAAGAGCGAATATCACGATGTCGTAAAATCACCTCGTTAAAAATATCAACGTGTTAGAAAAAAAGATGCGAAGATGTTTAATAAAAATAATACATGCTTAAAAATAAAGTCGTTGCTTCTAAGCACTTTGCGAAAAATACGTCGTAGTTGACTAACAACGATATTAATGATAAGAATTCTGTCTAATAAAATTATAATAATAACTATAACACATTCCGAATACAGGGTAAAATTACATATCTAAATAATACCAAACGGTCAATGTGATTAGCGACTCGTCGGATTAATTTGAGACAGTAGTTGCTGAATGCAGACTAGAGGAAGACTGGTACCGTGGTGTCGCTGGATAAAGATGTGAATTGTAATCTATGCACAGTCTTGTTTATGATAAAATTTCAGTCGGAGGACAAACTTTGGCCTATGAAGCACATCCAGCGTGTCCCCGGCTAGCTTAGCGTTACCTTCTAAATTAAATAAGAATTGGTGTAATGGGCGTTTATTAGGAGAGGGAAGGAGTTGGCTTTCGGTACTCACGCTATAAAAAAAAGTACAATATATAGCCGTTGTATTTTCCATTTGTATCAATGAGGTCAGGTCTTGTTACGTAAATAAATTTTCTATTAATTATATTAACTGTTTTATTACTTGCGCCACACGAATAACCACTTTTTTAATATTATAATCATTTAAAAATGCAATATTTGAAATTTATATATTAGTTTTAAATTCGCAATAATACAATACGATATTTAGTTGGTCATTTGTATAATGACTTGACTACTAGAAATATTGCGGAAATGAGATAGGGATAAACAATTGGTATATTTATTACCCATCAGCTGTTACAAGTTTTCAAATAACCTTATGCAAAAGCAATATTAGCTGATTAATATGAAAAATAATAATAGCACACTTCCACCCCACTCACTGAAATGTGTTCACTGATATGTGTTCACTCTATATTGATATGTTTATAATAAATAAATATATTTTTAATTAAATAAACAACCCATAAAATTTAATTGGACATGGTATATTATTTCGTTCGAAATAAAGACACGTTCAGTATAAAATATGATATTCGTTTATGTGTACTTTCGTTACTTTAAATCGTCGTATATAATTTATATTGGAGACTAGCTGTTACCCGTGACTTCGTCTGCGTAAAAAAAACAAATAACAATAAAAAAAAAATTAAGTACATACTATGTACATTTATAGGAACAAACTAAAATGAATCAAATTCCCTAAATGCTAAACTAATAATATGACTTAATAAAACTGACAAAAACTACCTACTACTAAGTGTTTTAAGACGGATAAATAATACTACTTATACAACGTGCGTGTTAAGTTTCGTACACATCATCAAAATAAAATAAATTTATAAGTTAACCTTTTTATACATGGTTACTTTAAAACTAAGAAAAAAATTTGTTATACTAAAGTAATCAGAATATTTATAAATTAATGTTAAACTAAAACAATACAAAAGATGTTACGTACGCATAACATATTAAAAAATAAATGAACATCGCCGGGGCAATATCGTTGTTGGATAAGATATCATATTACGAGTGACGTTGCTGACTTCGCGGATCGAACACCAAGCCGTGTGAACCAGAAGATTCCTGATACCACACAAGCAGTGAAATATTATTGCTATCCTAACATCGGAGCAATCATGTAGTCTTATTATATTTAATATATATGTTAGTCATTCTATTATAAGTTATAATATGTAATTCTTAGTATAATATTCATATATGTAAGTATCGCTGTTTTCCTGGAACCTCTGGTTGCCACCCTGTATAATTAAGACAAAAACATTATTATAAAACATGAAGAAAAGCAAATTTGTCCCAGTGATATATTTTAAAGATCGCCAATGGTGGGTGAACTAAATCTTCTCGTATGTTCAATGGCAGGTTTTTTGTCAGTTGAATGACAATATTATGGCTGTCAAATGTTGTCCTGATGAAAAAACATTTGTAATTCTTGAACAATGGTTTTCTTCACTGTAGGATTTTGAGCACAATGCTTATCAACTTGCGCGTCTGAATTGCCCATAAATATATTTGTTAAAATTAAGATCTGCTACTTGTAGGGGTAACAGCGACCCCAGTGATAAATTTTTCCCTGTATCTGTAATTTTCAAACATTTGTCCAATTTAATATTAATACAAACTCGAATATTTAAAAAAAAATATTCGGCTGTAACACCTTGAAAGTGGGCATGAAATCGTCTTGTATAATTAACTGTTATATTTCTGAATATTGGCCAACAAATGGTTAGAATGATTACCAAACCCAGAAATTAAAGAGTGTAAAGGAGGGTGGTGGGCATTAGTACAACATAATCCAATAGATTCATTCCCTGTATTTTAATGCTTTACAATATTTACAAATTATTGTCATTTCCCCAATTGTTACCGATTTTTCACAACAATAATCTGTTGCTGGATCATAGTGGAATTCAGCTCGTTCCAGAATCACAGGAGCACTGCGTCTGTGGAATCGCTCAATTTTATTGTCGTGTTTGATGTGCACGAATTTGTGCATTCTAAGCCTATCTAGTTCATTGTCACTCAAGAAAGAACGCAGTTCAGCAATACGACTATTTTCTTGATCTGTGTCTCTCTGGTCGTCAGTACGACTAGCAAGTGAGATATCTCTTAAAACATTTGATTGATTGCGACGACCTAAGTCGGTCGCCTTTTCCTCGGCATCGTAAATTATAGTTAATCAATGTGTGAAAGTTTCCGCGCACTTAGCAGTAAAGTGTCTCTATTACAAAGGATGGACATAAAATATTAGTTCATTACTTCAAATTTCATTTTCACAAAGTCCGAAAGTTCTCCCGCTGTATTGATAATTACTAATAAATATATAAAAATGCACTATTTGTCTCTGGTATCGATCTATAATCGACATAGAGGATGGATCGACATATTAGATGGTTGTCGAATGTCAAATATCATGCATGCTTCCAGAAATTTAAAATTTATCAATAGAATAAAATAGTATTATACAGAATTAATAACTATCAACTTATTATACCAACTGTAGCAAGCAAAAATTGGTTCAAGTTATATATATATATATATTAAATTTAAATTAAAAGTATTTTAAATTTAAAGACACTAAATTATAAGCTTGCAATGTGCAAAATAATGTATGTATCTATATAAGATGTATATTGAAGCAATGCTTGTAAGATTCTGTACATCTTTTCTAGTTGTAACATACTAAATCTTGACAAAAGTAATAGTTAATTTCTTAAAATAACTAATATTTTCATTTAATTTCAAAGTAGTTCTTTTATTCGAATTTTAGCCATTACTCTTTCAGTCTAATGTCGGACATTATAATGACAAACACAATGAGCATAAAATATGTGACAATTACAGTACTATAAATTTTTTTATTATTGTAAAGTATCACTACAGCTGAAAAAAATAATTGAATTCAATATACTTCCACGTGGATTTGCTCTTTTCACGTTAAACGTCCTCGGGGTCATAAATTACTTGAAGAACTTGTTTCTCATTTTCTATAGTATCAACGTTGAGTGCATATTATTTAGCACTACAAACTTATTTAATCAGTATGATGTTTGAAACTTTAAATTTTGTGCTACTTTCTATGTTCTATCTATTTATCTTGTCTTCTGACAGGTCAGAAATCCTATAGACAATATTCTATAGAGTAACATAATAAATTATTATTAATAAAATATTGTAATGTAATAACATTTTGTGTAGTCGTTAGTAGTCATCTGTGACAACTGGGACACAGAGTTTATATTAATCGTATTAAAATAATGTACATAATAATATTAAATGAAAATTGATATTTAAGTTTTATATCAGTGCCGATATTTTTAATGACTTGGCTGTTGTTTGTTTGTTTTTGTAATTAGAGTGCATGCACAAATTGATATAAGCAAATTCTTAAGTACAATGATATCGCCTTTGTGACTACAATTACACGCTTTTGTTTTATTACGCTTGTGCCTCTCCAATTTACACCACTTCAGTTTAAACATGATCCCTTCGACATGTCAGTAATTTAATATTGTACGTGATTAAGACTTTCTTTAAATAAGTCATATTATATAAAGTAAGTAATCTAAATAATGGAATAAGTTAATAATGATCTTAGAAACCACGTTATTTAAAGGTAAAGGCGATACGCTGAAACCAGATAAATACTGTCTGATTATGACAGTTGGTACATTTAGAGGGAAACCAGGTTTCAGCTCTGGACTATTTAGGCTGTTATGATGATGTTGAATTCGAGAGAATCTATTTTATGTCTGAAAAAGTGGTATTTTAATTTAAATAATTTTAATTTGGTAAGAAAAATAGAAACGTTGCAAGTGGGAATTGTGTTGAAAGTTGTAAAAAATTCAAAACATGAATGGTCGCTTCTGACCTTTTGTTTGTAGAGATATTATTTTAAAATGAGGTTCATCAACATTATGTATTATGACTTTAAAGTTATTTCAAATAAAAAAATTAAACGAAAGTATACAATACGAGAGAAAACGTGATGTTATTTTCTCTAAGAGCGATAAAAATATAGTAACGTTAACTGAATGCGGGATGTTGTTAGAAGGTTTAAGGTTTAAATGTGTTTGGTGTATCAAATAAAGATTAATATCGAAAAATATCCTTTGAACTCGTCCATGCCGAACCCGACTTGAATTTCGTTACTTATTTGTAACTTTTGGTCTCCTTGAAAGGTATTTGATATAAAATATAAATAAACATAAATTATTTTTATTACAATTTGCCATTTTTTGTATTCAAGGTTATTGACATGTATTTAAAGTTGACGAAACAAGAAGGTAGACATCGATTTTAGAGTTAACTAGTATTAACATTGACATAATTAAATCTTGAAAACATCGTGCTTGACATGTTATTATTATTAATATCACTTCTTAGAATTTTTACTTGTAGTTTTACGTAATAATTTATTAGTATTTTAAAATTGTTAAAGCCTCAAAATATATTTGTACTTCAGCATATATACGATGAAATAAACAATGCCTCGTAATCCGTGAGTTCAAGAGTTCACGAGAGTGTTTTGAAACCCTATATGCGTGAAATAGCGCTAGTAAGACGACGACGACGAATCTTGCAACACACAATTGCTCTACCTAAATAATATAATAGTTAACTTCTCTGGCACTAAAAGTTAATGTTTATTTAGTTTATTTAATGCAAACTCAAAGCTTTCATTCATGTTTGAAATTATAATTATGATTTAAATATGAAAAACAATATATTCCTTGTTTATGTTCCTACAAAACGCATTCGAAGTTCAATTAGTTTTGTTATTTATAATAATCTTGGATTGTGATACAGGATTCCAAAGTACGAGTAGTACGGATAATATGCATTATAGTATACAAAATTCTGCACATTTAAATTTTTTTATTATTTGTAACATTTATTTCAAATTTCTCACTGTAAGCAATGTTGTAGTTAAAAAATGAAATTTTATTTATATTTTAACTAAATGTATAATTTTGCTCATATCTGTGATAATTTATTAAATAAGATAAGAGAATTTAACAGAAAACACTTCTCATAATTTATCTTGAAACGGTGACCGGATTGAAAATTTCATTCCTCCATAAAAAATATTTATTTATAAAATCTACTAACATTTTATAATACAATGCCTTGAATACTCTTGCAATTTATTTATGACAGTTTCCGTTGATTAAAAAGAATTATGAGAATAGAATAAACAAAAAAAAAAAAGAAATACATAATCCTCTCATATACCATAGAAATATGCTATCGTTCGCAAAATACGTAATATTGTTTTAAAATATAATCAAACAGCATAATTAATTCCAAACAGAACAATAACAAAAGTTATTTATACAAACTGCGGGCTACGGCCAGCCGAGGTTACAGGGAAACTACGAAACTGTTTAGATATATTTTACGATAAGAAATACATTTCTAAACCGTGTAACCTTCACTTAAGACTACGCGATTGCTGTGATATTAAGATAGCATACCATTCCATTGCTGGTGAATTATAAGAAATCTTCTGGTTTTAGTTCCACGGATTTTGCGATCGCTTATTTTCTTCATGCTACGGTGTTCCCTTATTTCGCGTATGTTGCAAATGACGGTATATTTATTTAACAGTTAATCCGTTTAAGAATCCGCTTAAGATTCGTTGTTTACCACTTAAAGTCGAGTCAGTGCGATTACATGCCATCATGTCATATTTTTATCAACAACTAATTCAATTAATGTAAAATATAAAATAAATCTTCTTAAATTCAATTTAATTTCAAATACCAAACAGAAGAAAATTATGTTCATTAAAATCTAATTTGAAAGAGATGATGTCTGCTAACGCGAAAGAGATTTCCAATTATCTTCCTGACTGGTAAGTCCTTGAGGTTTAGTTAAATTGAGAAATGGCTGACTTTGCTTAGAGCTCGCTAAGATGTCTGATATAGTTCTGCGCAGGGTAGTTTTATTGTCTAGATTAAATCCTCCATTATTATATGTTTTTCATTATTTAATATTATTTTAGACGTCATAGTTGCTTTATTTCTAATGTGACAAATTATATAACATGTGTTTTGATATAATCTTTATAAATAATAAACTGCTTTTTTTTAACGCACTCAGTAGTAATATGTTATTAGTGCCAGCTATTGATTACATGGTTTTTTAATTTTTGTAAGGTAAACTAAAGTCATGTTAAAACAATAGTTTTTACTTTTCTCTATCTTCTTGGCTAGAGCTGGAAATAGTTTTAGAATAAGACAAATTTTTATTTTGGAAGCATTTGTTTTCCTAAAAATAATATATGTATTATTCGGATTTACTACGCGGATTTTATTATTTAAAAACTACATAATCCCGACGTTTCGGTTACTTTGCAGCAACCGTGATCGCGGGCAGACGAGGTGTGAAATATATGTATATTTTCGTGTTATAAATAATAAGTTACGTCCAGTATAAATACATTTTCTTAGGTGGTAGAGTTTAGCTGTGGTCAAATTACTACAGCTCGAACATGGGCTGGCTCGACCGGGGAAGTAGCACCCTCTCACAGAAGATCGGCGTGAAGTAGCTTTTAGTGGATGCATTTCGTCGGATGAGTGAGAGAGTCGGTTGCCCTTTCCCTGTTCCCACCCTTCCCTGCCATTCCCTTATTCCCACCCCTCCCTTTTCCTCAACAATCAAGGTTGGCAACATAGATTTTGCGGATATCCATGGGCGACGGTCATTTTTGGCCATCAAATAGTCCGTCTTTTCGTTTGCCACCTTTCACATAAAAAAATCATAAAAAAAGTTATACCTGTATATATTCAATGTCTTACATTTTATTTTAATCATAAAAAAGATTAACGTCAGCGAAACAGACAACAAAAACGATTTCGTATATAATATATAGTCATAAGTTTAGTACATTAACATCAACATTAATATTATAGATCATACTATAATGTCTCTTATTGTTAATGCATATTATGTAACGGTGCCTATGATATTTTGGTGAATAAATAGATCAACGAATCAACTCCACATATGCCTCAATCGCAATAACCAGATCAAATATTGGTAGGTGGATTTTACAAAGGTGTTGAACATGTTTGAATACTGATAGAAATTTTGAGATATATCTAAGTATAGAAATAAAATATGATATGTGCTTCAAATGCTTTTGTATATAAAATAACTGTCAAATAATTTAACATAATAACTAAATTTTGTTAGAAAATTTATAAAAAAATATTTTTTGAAGCAAATTATACTAAATCGTTTTATTTTCTGTTCCACGCCGTCGTTTTGACTCGATAAATTAATTAATCTGAGTTTTTGTATGATTGTATGAAAATATTCATGTATATTTTCAATTCACAAAAAGAAAAATAAACTATAAGCATTTTTATTACTTTGATTTTTTATTTTGCACTGGAAAATGTGTTTTTATTTCATCCCTAGTTAACTTAATTGATTGACGTAAATTGTGACGTTTTCCATTACCTGTCAATGTAAATTTTAATTTGCTACTAACACTACATATATGAAAGTAACAAAATATTAATGGTGGTTATTAATTAATTTAATTGGCATGAAACTGAGGGGGTAATAAATCCAAATTAAAATTTCGTATTACTCTAATTGTATTTATTATTAATTGATTCTTACGTTGAAAAATCGTAAAAAAAGTTATAAAGAATTTAAATAATATTACAGCAAGTTATAGATAACCGGGATAGCTCATATCAGCTAAGAAACCGTTTTATTTCCATAATTAATGACTAATTCTGCTGAAGTCGAAATATTGTCAGTTAAGTTCTTAAATTCGATCTTATTAAATATTTTATTTAACGCTTTAATACAATAAATAATTTCACATAAAAAAAATATCATATCGTGAGTCACATCAAGCGTCACATCACATCAGTTACAGTCACACAAAAGCGGTCTCATTGCCAAATAGTAATCTCTTCTAGACAATCTAAAGTTGGGAGAATATAGACTTGGAATATGGTGGTGGTGTTGGTATTATAATTAACACAGACACTAATAACTACACACTACTACATAAACAAAACATAAGTAATGTTTTAAAAATATATATATCTATAGTAAAGTAACTGTATTTTATACGTATATTACTTTTTATATTTATCATAGTTCAAGATCAATGTTTTAACTAATGATTATATTTGGATCACGTATTTCATTTCTTCTTTCTTCGTTAATGTAACTAATAAAAACACTAATAATACATAGTGGCTTAGAAAAATGCATCTTACAATGTTTTAAAAGTTTAAAACACGTACGAAGTTATTTTTCGCAGCAGATACATCAATAAACTTCTCAAACTAGATAAGTGATATTACATTGAAACATCTGAAGTTAAAAAAATGAAATTTTTATTACTATAAGCGTTTTAGAGCTGAGTATTACTATGTATAATAATGTGAATATAGATATCATACAATATTTTATTCATTTTTAAGAGATTATTGCACAAGAGTGTAAGGGTAAACCTTATTTATCAATGTTTTAAAACATTCTTATCGATATTATTTATTTTAAAAAGGTCTTAAAGTTTTAGCAATCAAAAATAAAAAAACAAGTAATATTTTTGTGAAGTAGTGTAATTCAACATCCATTATTGTCATTTATAAAATAGTCACGTTGTCGGTTAAGGTTTAATTTTGTCTAGAGATACTATTGTATCTACAACTATAGTTGAGTAGTTCTTATAAAATACTTTGATAACAAATATACACTCATGCTAAACATAGTAGTGACTCTATAAGGACCTTCATATTTAGGAGCAAGTTTCTTCCTCCGAAGTTTTGATGGTATTAGACTTTCTAATTTAATTAAATGATATATATGTAAATGATTTATATGTTATTTAGCATAGGCCTTCTGTTCTTCTCTTTATTTTTTTCTGATTGGATGATATTATTCGCAGTAAAAGATAGATACAAGTTTCTATCTTCAGTGATAGTTAACTCAGAACGTAAGTTACCATTGGCAGCATCAGTTTCTTTAAGATGGAACAAGAATTGTGTGAAAATGCAGTTTTACTCCCATTAAGTGTATTGTTTAATAGATAGTTTTCTTTTGCCCAGTGCATTTGATTGTTTGGAATTTAACAAATTTTTTTTTAGATCATATTTATTCGTTTACATAGGTAAATACCTCGCTTTAAGAACGTGTTTGATACCTTTTCTTTCGACAAGCGATTATAAAGATAATATATTTCTCGTTTGGATACTGCAAACGAAAATATGGATTTATTGAACTTGTAAATTGTTGATCTTGATTTTGGTATTTTAATCCATTTAAGTGCATACCAAGTTTATTCAAAAACTAATATTTAGAAATATTCTTCATTGTTCCAGACGAAAAGACCTGAATGAACAATGTTAAAGAACTTATTAATTTCTTTAGCAGAATGAAGAAACCTGGAATGAATCGCGTTTACCGTGAGATGATTTGGCGTAGACATGTTCAAGATTAGAACAAGAATTTTTTTACAAAGTAATTTATATCATGAAATTAATATCTAGTCTTATATTTTCTTGAAATTTTCTTCAGAAAAATTACAAACATTGTCATGATAGGTTTTAATAATTTGAAAACGAAAGCGCATTAACTCTACCCATTACCCAACTGTCACTTTCAGCTCTCATTCTGTGTAATTTACAGTTTTATATTTGTGTAACATAGTATTATAAGATTTTTTATTTTATTTTTAAAGATATCCTGAATATCTTAGTTCTCATGTAATTATTACTTCATGGAAGTATTATTCATTGCTTCAGAATTAAGGCTTCGCTCACTTTAATTAAATCATTGAGTACGTCTTATAAGAATAAATAAAAAAAAATGTTTTATTCAGAGTACTTACTATTTTAGTTTTCAATAAATTTATTTTGATAAAAATAACAAAACAAAAAATGTATCGGGATAACAATATTTATTAAGGAAGGTTTAAGGTTCAAAGGTATTTGTTTTTAAAAAGAAAGCACTCCGACATGCTAAATTTGAATCTGACCCAATTTGATTTTGTGTATTATATTTAAAAAATGCTTATTTTCAATAAAATATATTCACGTCCACAAGAAAAAAAAAATTATGATCAAAAAATATAAAAAATTCAACATTTTATTTAGATGAGGTGTTTTAATTTACATTACAAAGTGTCATTAAGAAGAGACTTGTCATTAAAAATACAGACGAGTTGAGAACCTCCTCTTTCGGTAAAAAGTCGGCTAAAAACAAGATAGACCTCATCAGTTAGGTCTTGATATTAACACCGTAATATTTTTTTTTGAAAAAAATTCTTAAAAATTCTTGCTTTTAAAGTTTTTGAAGATATTATTGTTAAAAGAAAATCATACAAAACCGACATTGTTTGTTAACGTAAAATATAATTTAATACAAAATAAATTATATATAGATAGTTAATAAATAATGTTTTTGTTTATTCAATTATATTTATGAACGTCTTTAAAAAAACACAAAAAATAACAGTTAAAGTTAATTCAACCTGTTAAAAATTGATAATTACAAGAAACACAAAAGTAAATAACTGTTTGCACGGCAGAGTTTTCGTATTAATTTCAACATTATTCCCCAACAAAGTGACTGGTCGGGGAAATTAAAATAAACTTCCTCCGGGAAGTTTCGGAGATAGTTGTACAATGAAAACTTGTATAATCAAGTGCTCCTAATTCGGGTAATATTCAAAGTTTTATTTTAATTATCACTTGATCCTACTTATGTACATTATAAATGGGAAAGTTAGTTGAATGCTTGTTAGTCTTTCACGCAAAAACTGTTAAACTGATTTTATGGAACTTTGTATTAATGTAGTTTAAATTCAGAGTAACACAAAGATGATTCCTTATTTACCAACGATAGGTTTTTATGTATTTGTTTACTATTAATCTTTTCTTAAAACTTCCGTTTGGTCCCAGATTTCAGATAAAGATAGTTTAATAGTTTTCCTTTTCATAAACTGCCGTTTTTGCGTCGATAAAATGGTCCTAAACAAGTGTTGATAGAACGTAAGTTATTTATTACATAATCATTACTGTGAAACAGTTGGGACAATAACAATTTAAAATAAGATGCCATTTCAGTTGATCTTTATTAAATTCTATTCTAAGCCAATACTGAAAACTTAAGAACTAAGTTCTTGATAGTAATAGCAACAAAAACTAATTAGCTTTTAGAACTTGAACAAATTGTGGTGTAAGATATAAAAACATAGCGTTTAATCAGTTTAATAAAATAATATACATATTAAATAATTGTTAAAAATATATAATTATGGTAAAAAATCCAGATAAAAAAATATTTTTTTAGAACACATTATTGAAAATTTAACTTGCAATTGATGTAATTGTTTTGGTTTCGATTTATAGACAGTTTTTTTTTCTACAATACATAGTTATAAAATATAAAGTATGATTATGATGTAAAAATGATTGTGAACTTTATTTCATTTTCATATATTTTTTTATTTAATGAAAATCATCGCGTTTGTTTTTATTTTTAACCTTTGTTTGACAAGCTCTGCAATAATGCAATAATCATATTAACAATTTGTGATTTAATCCTTCTGTCCCACATGAAATATAAACTTCTAATGAGCATTTAAATCATAAAATCAGGAAACTTAGAACGTGTTGTAACTTGTATCGTTCAAGTTGGCTTCCGCAATCAGCGATGTGGGTTATAAATGTTGTCAAATAAATTCGATAGATTAGCGGTGAGTATCGCTTATAACAGTTTTAATGGACAAACTCGCTAGTAATATCCATCTAGATTTTGAGATGATTTATATCAAAATTCTTGGATATAAGACCGCAGTTGATAAAGTTAAAGTAAACATGTAAAAATTATATAGCGTTAGAGTTTACAAATACAATGACCATTTTTTTTTATTATTTATTAATAAATAAATATCATCGAATTTATTATAGCAAAATAAAAATTTTCATTGCCGTCTCGGCGCATACTTAAATTAACTTAAAAAAAAATAGTAAAAAAATAAAGTCTAATGACTTGTGTATAAATAGAAATCATAACTCGTAAACTTAAAAAAATGCACATTGTAACTCGATTATTCCTTTTATTTTTATTTATCTTAATTTCTAGATAGTTTTCAGTGAGTTCCTGCTGTTATTGTCATATTTATATACCATACAAATAGCAATGAATACATAAACTTATATCTCCCGAGTTATTTGACACTCGGAAACTATATACTAATGAAGCCTTAATCATGACGAACAGAAATGCGATCCTTACTCACAGCACCGCATACGCTGTAATCTAATAACAAACATGTAATACTATGTGGCGTCTATGGTAACATAAGAAAAATATTTTTATTAATTTTATTCAGGTCCATCGAAAAAACTCATGTATTATATAGTCGATAAAACACACTCAGATTCAACATAAGCGATTTAAATTTTACATCACACTTTGTTGCTAAAAAATATTACACATATATCGTTACCTATTATTAATATAAACACACTATTGAGCAGCTATAACGATATGATTAGGGATTTAAATTATTATCAACTTTGACTTGAACAACTTGTATGGAACAATCGTAAATTGGAAGGCCCTTTAGGTTTGGAAGTTTGAAATCACCGAACTGCATGTTTCTACCATGACGCAGGATAGTGTGCAAACAACAATAAATTCCATTGCAACACCGGATCCCCTATCTCGGTAATGGTAAAGTGTCAGAGTTAGGGAAAATACAACTACAAATTCTGCGGACTTTGTAATTTACGCTGCGTGAGACATTAATATTTAGCGCTAAATTAAAGTACATCAGCTGAATTAGTAATATTAAGCTGAGCTCAGTCTGGCCCGGGGTTGATTATGAGGTTAATTATAGTTTTTTTTTATTACCAACAATATTCAGAAAAACAATTCTGTTTGCAAGATTTTTTTATTTGGAGACAAAATTATGATCATAATTTGAATGTGTTACATTATATACTATGTGAGGAATAAGATTTGTGAATAGTGTTAGATATAACAAAATAAAAACCCAGAAATACGTAAAATGTAACAGAATAGTCTTGTAACGTAATATAATATTTGTTAGATTTAAATTCAGATCAACAAAAAATTCATCCTTCTTTTAAATTAAAAAATTAAAGAAAGATTTTCAAAATCTATTCGAAATTTAAGTTCTAAAAAATCACAAACTTGTTTTTATGCATAAAAAAAAGAAACAATTATATTTAATTTGTAAACTCTAAAAAGGGGTTCAAAATAACCGAACAAAATTAATTTCATTCACACGATAATCCTCAAACGGCGAGAGGCTTAAAAAATCGACACCGGATTTATAGGTTCAACCTTCCAGTTAGCTAGTAAACAATCGATGAATTATTATCAGTCGGTAGCAGGCATCCGATTCACTCAGAAGCTTGAATACAAAAGGAAAATATTCACCTGCTATTATTGCTCACGTGAATTATGAATAATTCAAAACGCGTTTGAGCGTTGTGATTTGTACAGTGTTTTGTTGCTCTCCAGCAAAAAGTGAGTTTTGAATTCAAAATACTAGGACATTGACTGATGGATGTAGGGACAAAAAGGCTTGTCATATAGGTTCTTTATACCCAACTGTAGAGTGCGGGTTGACGTACACAAGTTTATTGCTTGAAATAGAGGTCTCTTGTTCCAAAACATGCGATGTATGATGCCTGAATAGAAAACAAAATTCGATTTATGAGCGCAAAAGCAAATTACTTTTGGGAGAAGGGCCTGTTTTAATCTGAGAAGACTCCAAAATAAATTACATGTTTTCAGTTTTTATTGTTTTAGACCTGTTATTCACAGATTGGCTATTTTATTGTTTTGGTTTTTATATTATTAATAACTGTTCAAGTGTTCATTCTGTAGAAAAGTAATATCTAAAATGTTATCTGTGAACTTGTGCTGCCATCTGTGATGGTTTAGTTAACGTCAAAACTACTTTAAATAAAAACGTTAGTTCTGTTCTGCACTAAATAGCGTTGTTTTATTATAGGTTATGGGCCCAGAAAATTAATGAAAAGTAGTGTTTTAACAAGTATTTCGTCACGGTACGAGTGTTAAAAAGACTGTTTCGACACGCGTTTACACTGTGTTGTGTAGATTGGCTGGACATTCGTGAAATAAAAGTATTTTATTCAGAATTACGATGGCGGCAAACTACTTGGTAAATGTACCCAAATTACGCGGGCGGGAAAATTACAGCGAGTGGAGCTTCGCGGCAGAGAATTTCCTAATCCTTGAAGGCATGAAACATTGTGTAAAGCCAGAAGGAGCTGTAGTAGGAGCTGCAGACGACGAGAAAACTCGAGCAAAATTGATTATGACAATCGACCCGTCTTTGTTTGTACATGTGAAAAGTGTAAGAACAACGAAAGAACTCTGGGATAAACTACAACAGTTATTCGATGACAACGGTTTTTCAAGAAGGATAAATCTGTTACGGAATCTAATTTCGATAAGATTGGAAAACTGCAGTTCAATGACGTCCTACGTGACTCAAATTATTGACACGGCTCAAAAATTAAGTGGCACGGGTTTTGAAATAAATGACCAGTGGACAGGCTCATTGTTATTAGCAGGATTGCCGGATCGATTTTCACCGATGATCATGGCAATTGAGCATTCAGGCATTAGCATAACGGCTGATTCTATCAAATCGAAATTGTTAGACATGGAGTCAACCATAGAGGAACGTGATGAAGTTGGCGGCGCGTTCGCAGCTCGTTCGAATTCTAAGTACAAGAAAAATAAAATGGCGTCAAGAAAAAATGTCAATGTTGGTAGCACTGCCGATACGTCAAAGTCAAACGTGACATGTTACAGATGTAAACAAAAAGGCCATTATAGAAATCAATGTACTAATAACGAAAATAACGCGTCGAACTTCAAGGAAAAACCCCGAATGCAGTCTAATGCGTTTAGTGCTGTGTTCCTAAGCGGGAATTTCAGTAAAAATGCATGGTATATTGACTCTGGAGCCAGTGTACACCTTACGGCAAATGAAAGTTTGGTTATGAATGCGTCGTATGATCAGAAACAGGAAATTATCGTTGCGAACAGTGAAAAGTTGTCAGTTTTGTGTTCTGGCGATGTGAAAATTATAACTACAACTGGTGATATTGATTACGAAATTATGGTTGAAGACGTTTATTGTGTTCCAAGTCTGGCGACTAACTTGCTATCAGTCAGCCAACTCATAAGCAAAGGAAACAAGGTATCTTTTTCTGATAGTAGTTGCTCGGTATATAACAAAAATAATAAGTTAGTAGCAACAGCATTACTAGAAAATGGAGTGTACAAAGTAAACTTACAAAACCAGGAACATTTGGCTGCATCAGTTGTATCAGGTGTTACATGGCATCGCAGATTAGGACACATTAATAAAGACTACCTGAATCAGATGAAGACTGCAGTACAGGGTATGTCTTTTGATGAAAAAGTGGATATTGGTAAATCTTCATGTGATACATGTTGCGAAGGCAAACAGTGTCGGTTACCTTTCAAGAGTATCAATCAGAGAAGCAGTGACCTATTAGATATAGTCCATACAGATATCTGTGGGCCTATGGAAAATATATCCATAGGAGGATCCAAATACTTCTTGTTGTTTGTCGATGATTGTAGTCGAATGGTGTTTGTTTATTTTCTAAAACACAAGAATGAGGCTTTGAGGTGTTTCAAAGAATTCAAAGCCCAGGTGGAAAATCAAACTAAGAAGACAATCAAAGTATTAAGGAGTGATAATGGATTAGAATACTGTAATAAAGAGTTTGACAATTATTTAAAAGGTGCTGGCATAATACACCAAAAAAGTAATCCATACACACCGCAGCAAAATGGATTATGTGAGCGATTCAATCGTACTATTGTTGAAAAGGCAAGATGCTTACTCTTTGATGCCAACCTAGGGAAAGAATTCTGGGGTGAGGCTACTAACACGGCAGTATATCTACAGAATCGAAGCGTGGCTGCAGCATTGGGTAATAAGACACCGTATGAGATATGGACTGGCTGTCAGCCCGACATAAGCCATATCAGAATCTTCGGTAGTACTGCAATGGTCCATGTAGCTAAAGAGAAGCGCAAGAAATGGGACAAGAAGTCAGAAAAATGCATTCTCCTTGGATATCCAGAAAACATAAAGGGATACAGGCTGTATAACCCAGAAACAAAGAAAATATTGACTAGTAGAGATGTGGTTATAATAGAGCAGGAATCAAAATCTGAATGTCAGATGGAAGTTTCCTCTCAGAGTTTTGATTCAGTGGGGGAAGAAGAAGTTAATATAGATGAACCAAACTCGGAATCTGACCACACAGATAGCTCAGAGGACACATTTCTGGATGTGGTTGATGAGACATATAAACCTAGTGATTCTGAAGCTGAAGATATCCCGCAGATTAGACCTCAAAGACCTACACGAGAGAGGAAGCAACCAGACAGGTTCAAATGTTCAAATTTTTGTGCTGGTGAGAGCACATATGATGATGTGACAGGATTGTCTCTTCAGGATGCCTTAGCCGGACCTGAAAAAGAACAGTGGAAAATAGCTATGGCTGAAGAGTTACAAAGTTTCAAAGAGAATGATGCATGGGAGATTAGCAATCCTCCTCAAGATGTTAGAGTTGTAAAGTGCAAGTGGGTGTTACGTAAAAAATATGATTGTGATAATAACATTCGGTTCCGTGCGCGTTTAGTGGCGAAAGGTTTTTCACAAGTTCAAGGTGTGGACTATACTGACACTTTCTCACCTGTAGTGAGGCATACCACATTGCGGCTTTTATTTGCTCTGTCTGTTCAACTTAATCTTGATATAACACATCTTGATGTGACAACTGCTTTCTTGTATGGAATTCTTGAAGAAGACATTTATATACAAATACCTGAAGGTTTTTCTGAGAAAGTAGAGAAAGGTCAAGTTCTTAAATTAAAGAAATCTATGTATGGTTTAAAACAGTCTTCAAGAGTATGGTACAAGAGAGTAGAGGAATGTCTTTTAAAAATTGGCTTTGTTAAATCTAAGATAGAACCTTGTATGTTTTTGAAAACACAGGATAAGTTAAAAACTATTGTTACTCTGTATGTCGACGATTTCTTCATTTTTTCAAATGATATTATAGCTACTAAGCACTTAAAAGATGTTTTATCTGACAATTTTAAAATTAAAGATTTAGGTGAAATCAAGAAATGTCTTGGAGTAAATGTAAAAGTAAATAAATGTGAGAAAACAATATCAATAAGTCAGGAAGATTATATTGATCAGCTGTTACTTAAATTCAAAATGAGTCAATGTAAAACTGTTCAAACTCCAATGGAGACTAAGTTACATGCATCTAAAGATGAGAATAATGTAGATAAGTTATTGTTTCCTTATCAACAAATGATAGGTTCTTTAATGTATTTAGCGGTTCTTACAAGGCCAGACATTGCATTTGCAGTTAGCTTTTTAAGTCAATTTAATAATTCCTATACCAAACAGCATTGTTCATATGTAAAACGCATATTGCGATATTTAAAATTGACCAAACATTATGGTTTAAAATTTTCTGCAGATGGGAACTCTGTCATTGAAGGATTTGTAGATGCTGATTGGGGTGGGAACACTATTGATAGAAGATCCTACACGGGTTTCTGTTTCACTTTGTCAGGTTGTGTAATTTCTTGGGAGACAAAGAAACAGAAGACCGTGGCTTTATCAAGCAGTGAAGCCGAGTACATGGCTTTAACTGAAGCATGTAAGGAATCTCTTTATTTAAGAAATTTACAGTTTGAAATAACTAATAAGAAGTACACTATTGAATTATATAATGATAACCAGAGTGCATTAAAGTTAACTCAAAATCCAATCTTTCATAAGAGAAGCAAACACATTGACATACGTTATCATTTTTCTAGAGAATGTGTAAATAATAATATTGTGAATGTTAAATATTTACCATCAGCTGAGATGCCAGCTGACTTACTTACAAAGAGCTTGTGCTCTAATAAGCATTATTATTTATTGGATAAGTTGGGGGTTCAGCACATATGTTAAAGTTAATAATTGTTCATTATACTGATTTTTATCAATATAACATTGTTAGATATAGTGGGGGTGTAGAAAAGTAATATCTAAAATGTTATCTGTGAACTTGTGCTGCCATCTGTGATGGTTTAGTTAACGTCAAAACTACTTTAAATAAAAACGTTAGTTCTGTTCTGCACTAAATAGCGTTGTTTTATTATACATTCAATATTACTACCACTCAAGTAATATTTAGAGAGTACTCGTAAATATATTTAGCAATAAATTGTGGGAATATTTCGTAGGAAAGTTAACTAATATTATAAAAGCGAGTGCTTTTGTGGAATGTAGTGAGAAAATAAAATTACGGAAATAGTTTATAAAAACCGACCAACCAGTTTTTAAACAAATAAAAATTAGCTCTTTGTCATTTTTAAATGTATAATGTATATATGAAATTTATATTGCTTTGCTTATAAGAAGTTCAACGTTTGTTTCAGAAAATTATTGCTGTGTTTTTTGGGCATAAACTTCTATGCAATATGATTTCACCTTTTACAGTTGTGTGAAAGAAATGTCACACGTAAAGTGTCAGGGTGATATTTAAAAAAATTAAACCGGAGTGTACCATATTCAACTGTAAGCTAAGTAGCGTTATAATGTGGAAAAAAGGAACCATGTATAGCAGTGCGAGGATATTCTTCAGTCCTCTTTTATTTAGTGACTCTCAATTATTAAATCTTGGTGGGAAAATAAAAAAAAAAATCAGTTTGTTGGTAAACACACAAAATTCATTTTTACTAGAATTACAACTAAATTACTGTTCAGTTAATAAAGACACTTTTTCCAAAATGCCTCGAAAACATATAAACTTTCCTTTTATGAATCTTAAATAAAATGGTAGATTATAAAAGGGGAATCAGTAATAAGTAATTAGCTATAATTATATTGAAACCCAAATCACTAAACTTCTTGACGTAAAGGAAAGGGATGAAGCGTCCTCGCAGTGAAACACAACTGAAATTTGCTTCAAACAAAAGTGTTTGAAGGAAATTTCAATTATTTTCTGCTTTAAGTGATAGATATCAACAGATAATACAGGATATTTTAAATATTAATTAATCAGCACGTTAGCAAAGCAAAAATTTTTACATAGAAATTAAAAGAAGCAAATTGATATTACTTTCCACAACTGTAACGGCAAACAAGAAAAAATAAGGACTCCTTCGCACTTACAATCTGCTTTCACCTCTTCTTACACTTTGATGCTTTGGTACCCAGTTTCATTTTTCATGCAGTTTGAAGAATAATACAATAACACAGATTAGTATCGAAACATTCGTTAAAAGGTATATCAGATTTCGGAATGCAGATTGCTTAAAGTAAGTACTACATGATGTCCTCTGTGATACAAAGGAGCTCTCTAACAGCAAAGCAATTGAAATGCGTAAAATTCTTACAATTGAATCTTAATCTGAGAACTTATAGGGCAATACAAGAGAAATAATTAAATAGATCAGTAACTTTTCAAACGCCAGTCCCCAAAATAGGAATCGATAGATACCTTAGAAATGTAGAAACGAGTATTTAGGCTTTATAAATCTATTAATTTTATTAAGTGACAGTGTCAGTTTTTGTTAGTTTTGTGAGTTCAATTTTTTATTCGTGTTAATGTTTTTGATAATATCATATATGTTTTTTTATTAAAAATGAGATATCTTTTTTATATAATTCAATATTTTTTAGATCTTCATTTCAATTGAAAAATAATTTATTTATCCTTTTGATTTCAAAGTTTTACTGTATGGTTATGTAATATTGATAAAAAATCTGTGTGTAATGATTGATATAATTAATTACATAATTTACGGTAGGAACAAAATGGCGAGAACAAATTAATCACCTTAGAATCCGCGGCAAAACAATTTGCGTTGAGAAGTGTCTACTTCTCTCGTTCTGCAACTAACATACCTATGGGAGTTATTAAAATTTGCACTAGGCTTACACTATAAATATAAAAGTGACTTTGTTTGTTCGTAAAAATTTTATAGTTTAGTTACCAAAAAGAATATCTAATGTCACAATATGACTGACTACAAGAATAAAAAGAAAAATGTAGAATTTTTGTTACCAACAAAAGAAACAAACGTAATCGCGGGTACGCGTAAGATCTGATACTATAATATGCAACAGAAGTAATGTATGGCCCTGTTTCTCCACATATTTATACTATGATTAAATAATAAAACAAATCACTGCTTTACCTAATCACCAAGGTGAACATTTATTTATAGTTCGTAAACTTTTTAGAATCCAAATAATTAAAATAAATAAACTAAATAATTTGTACACTCAGAACCAAGAGCAGAGTAACGGTAAACCCATTTGCAAAGTTATATACTTTTCATTCACATATCCTTCAGGAAGGAAATTATATCTGTCCTCCTAATTTTTGCTAATCAAAATCATCAAAACAACTTCTTAATTTATTATGTTTGCAATTTTATAATTATGGCAGTTTTATAAAATCTTATAATTTTAAAATTTTAGCAAATACCGTATATTATAACAATTCTTCCTTTATACCTAATGGCAAAGTATACATTGTACATGCTAACGTTGGAATTGAAATTTAATTTTCAAATTTTCGTCATAATATTTTCGTGTAAATATAAAAAAATTAAAAAAAGGAATTATAATAAAAACACAAAAAAATTACCACAATTTTTATTTTATTTATCTAACATTATCATAATATTATGCAGTGACAATATAACTTATTAACAAAAATATTAAAAAGAACACGTTTTTCAAATTAATTATGAGTTTTCATAGGATTATTATAATATTTATTATCATTCATTTATCGAAGTAAAATATATTAATATTTTGTCGATACTGTTAAAATGTTTAAGTTATTTCTAGATACAATTATTTTACTTTCCCTACTTCATTGAAGCGAATCGAGTTATTAAAGCATAAATAACGATTGATGCGCTACAATTTAACAAGGGTTTTAATTACTTATTTACATTTCTCGGTTCGCTGGAGGTACCGAACTGGAAAAAATGGTTAATCCTTATGTTTTGGGAAGCATTAACTCAGAATCACATTTAGCGCCTCGCAACGAAATATATCACGTTCATTTATCGCTTATAAAACTTTTTTTCTTATAAAAATTAAAATATAACAAAAAAGGAATACGAATGGGAATTAAATTTATATATACCTTTGAATATTACTTGACGATTTCGGTGGAAAGAAATGATTTAACATCTTTTTATATCTTTCTTATCAGCGACGTTAAATAATTTACCTTTAAAAAATATAAAAAAACATTTTACGTGATAAACTCTGATGGAACCAAAAATAATGTCCTGTATTCGTTCCACTATCAGATTGCAATTCTGAAAATACTTCGTTTGGATGAAAAGGAAATTTCTATGAATTCTGTTTCGATATTATAAGAACTCTGACTGATAAGCAGTTAAACCGTTACGCGTCCAAGGAATATTTAAATTATAGATGTTTCGTAGTTTGACTTTTTCAAATGATACAGTTTTTTGTATAATTTTCAGTACAAGTGTAATTTTTTTTAACTATTGGAATCTTTTGCAAATGAATAATAACCCAATTAGCACAAAAAATACGCCATCAATCTTCTTTCTCGTGTAATTTAATATTGCTTTTTTCATATCAATATCGCAATAATTTATCCGTTAAGAATACTTGTACAATGAATAAATTAAGATAAGCGTGTGTCTATTTATAGTGTTGAAAACGATAAAATAAATTTTACTTTGTATTTAAGTTTAAAATTTATTTATTACAATAATATTAATACATATTTGTTTAAACATGAATCTTTATTTGTATATTTCCTTAAACCTATTTCTATGTTTTATCAACAATAAGGAAAACATATTTATAATTAAATTATAATATTTTTTTCCAACACAATATTCAATTTTACTAATAAATAAATATCGCAATTGTCACGAGGCACTTTTGTCCAAATGAAATCAATGTTTCATGCTTATCGGCTACATCTCTTAGTACTATATTTATTATATGTACATGAAAATTATACCATTTAAAATATAAAAAAAAAAAAACATTAACTACAGTTTATACAAATATTGTAATGAAAGTAAAAAAAAAATACAAGCAAAATATTTTTCTTTTAATTATAAAAAAAAAACCTAAAGAACATTAAAAACAGAATGTTTTCTTTATTTATAAGTCAATATCAATCTATGAAATCGACTGATGTTAAGACAAATTTACATAAGATTACGACAAGGGGATACAGACAAACAACGCGGGGAGAAACGATCTAGTTGTAGATATTTTAATTAAAAACACAGCCTCATATTACTTACAAAAACATTGAATGCTCACATTTTATAACTAACGACATTTTGACATGAATTAATATTACGTTTTAACATGCGATGGACGTGTTTATTATATATAACAATGGGGTTATTATTTGAGTATTTTATAATTATTATGACCGAAACATTATAGGTAACTTATTTTAAATACAAGGGAAAATTCTAATCAGTATTTTTGCAACATTTCACGTAGAATGTAATCGTTCGTAGCCCAATAAAAAGAAAACGTTTAAGACCTTTAGGAAAGAATATTTTTACATTATCAAAAGAAAGGATGAATTATAACTGGAGAGTATTTCTGCTTGACCCGATGAAAGAATAAAACCTCTGTTGTGAAGGGCTTCTTAAAGTTTAAGAGCACTGAAGGGTTGCTTAGAAGCCTCGAGTCTTAGCAGCTTTTACAGGTCGAATAGGGTTACTCATTTAAATAGATTTAAATATAGTACCATTATATTTCACGTATATGAATACAAGGTATATACCGAAACATAATGTAACAGGAATCATTATATACATGTAATTTTTTTTTTCCTAAAATTAAATTATATTGCAAGCAATTTCATTTATATAATTGTGACAGATATAGAATACTTACAAGAATTTTATTACAACACTGTTTGTTAACCTTAACGATACATTACAATATATTTAAAAATACAGTTAAAACGCCAGCTAAATTTAATAGGAATATAAAGTTACTTGACACTAACTATTAATTTAACTTTAATTATATATGTACATAGTAAATTAATTTACAATTCATTAATCAGTCTATTTTAATAATCATTATAGTTGCTACATAATCGAATTATAAAATCAGTTAAGCTCTTTTTCTAATCCAATTGAAACAAAGAAAGATTTAAAGGTCACTATTAAATGAATGAGTAAGTTACATATTTAGGCCCAATTATTTCATTTAAGCTTAAAAAATTATATGTTTGTAATATTTTGTATTTAACATATTAATCACTTGTTATATTTAAAACTGTATATGTTACACGATAGGTAGTTCAACAATTTACTTATAAAATGAACTACGGAAACTCAAAAAGTATTGTCCTTAACTTACTAGAACAATAGTTAAAACCCTGCCTCACTACATTTAAAACATATAACATGGTAGTCAAAATTCAGCTATCTTATTGAAGTCTCTGTGAAGTTATTTAATAAGAATTGCAAGATTACTTGAAGCAGTAGAACCAGAATAGTAGGTATACAAGTTTCTGTTGCAGCACCTGTAAAGAAACCTTAATCATAATCTGCTTAGCTTGTGCCGACGAAGTTATGCAACACTGTTATTAATGTTGTTATTTTTTATTGGTAGTTTAAGGTGGTTATTTATATTATTTTCATAATTTCTCTTACATAGATGGAAATACATTTCCATACATATACACATATATACACAACATAAAAGTAGTGAAATTTTCTAGGTTTGGTAAAGACAGAAATAAGCTACTCGCTTCGCTCCGCCAAATTCACCATACTGTGCTAACATACTATACATTAAATGTAAACAATATTTTTACCTGTAAAACTCCTGCCCAAAGCGGAAGCTGGGTTCGCGCTTCGCTCTCGTAAAACTATTGTGTGGCTGGTTGCTTTCCACACGTCGAATATAGATGCTTCACAGCTGTAACAATTACAAACATTGTTTTAAAAGGCACATTTACCACTCGTGTGAAGAACTGTTATGTATTTTCTGTTAAGGTTAATCTCTTAACAAAATATTCAAGCCGTTTCTTTACTGCATATTTGCTAGTATTTATTTTCGGTAAGTTTTAGAGAATTCAAATTTTTGAAATACAATTAATATAGATATATACATAACATTAAAAGAAAAAATGAATGTAAGAGACTTAAACCCTAAATATGTATTTTTTTGACGAAATAATTAAAGTTAAGAACATAAGATTATACAGTACCAAGCTTTTATCTTATATGACTAAAGTTCATGTATTATAATCTGTACAGTTTAAAGTTCTCAGTCATTAATTATTAATGTGTGCATATTGTAAGTATTAACTTAATGTACATTTTGGATTTAGAAAGTTAAAGAAGTAATTTGAACTTAGTATTTAGGAGTTTTTGTGTACCAGTAGCTGCAACTAAATTATTTTTTTAGAAGTTTACGTATTTTATATACAAACTTAAAACTATTTTTGAAATAAAAGACTATGTTATTAATAAATTTATATGTATTTTTACGAAAACAATTCTACCGAACCCACCCCATAAAAGCTTGAATATAATATTATGTATGAGACATATCCTTTTATAGCTCCCTAGTAAGAGATTCAGACGTGAGTAAAATCCCTTTCTATAACAATAGTAGAAGCCTAAAACAAATCCTTTAAAAGGTTTAATGTTATAAGCCTAAAATGTGAACACTATTAGCTACTTAATACATTAGTCTTAATACATCAAACAAATCTTCTTATCTAATCATATAATATTTTTTTTTCAAAATACATTTAAATGAAACTATGATTTCCGAAATACTGTGTAATTTATTATATTATTTTATGTGACTTTCTGCTTACTTAATAGGACTCAGTATCACGGGCAGAGGTGATGAAAGTGTCTGTCAGTTAATCTTGTTATTTGTCATCTACCACTAAAAATGTATTTGTTTTCTTGCGTACTGCTCTGGGTGGACGCAAAATGCGCTAACTTTATTTAATCAGATTTTAATGGTTTTGATAAGGGTATCTCAATTGTTGGAAAATTGCCATCTTCTGTACTGAAATTAGGATGTGTTTAATTTTAAAAGGCTCACGGAATATTTTTGAATATACCTGTCTTTACGAGCAAGGATCTGTGGATTATCAAACCGGATGTAATGGCTAGGCTTGTCCACTGAGTGTTCACACACTGCTGTCTTTGACGCACGCCTACTTTTAATGTCCGAGATATAATATAAAACATATCTGAGTTAAAATATAAAATCCCACGTCTGTGACCACGCTGCTAGATACATTTTTATACTTATGTTATAGTTTATGAAGATATTTGTATGGATGATTGTTGCAAAAACTATTAAGAAGGTTTTGATTAAAATTAATCTTATTGTAGCTAAGACAACAGAAATGACAAGCTATAATTAGTCATGCGATACAGACAATAGATGGCGCTGGATGTTGGTTTAACATATCTATTGTTTTATCACCATTTGTGTATTTTTCTCTACAACATCGATGTTTATGCAGACGAAGTCACAGTCAATAATTAGTTAGTAAAATAAATTGGAATAGTGTATATTGTTTTTTTGTAAAATATTATTAGGGAATTAAAAGTTAACCGCAAAACTTCGCCACTGTCCTAAGAAATTTAAAACATGTGTTATGTTGCAGAACAAGTTGTTCGAAAAAATAATGGGAATAAATTATAAATGACATTAAATAATTTAAGTTAAATGTAACTTATGCAATGTTGAACGAGCGGTACTACGTTTACAAACTTGATAAATATCCGATGTGACAAACAGGAGGTTTGCTTAACACTTGTGACTTGTTTAATATAAATGAGCAGGTCGCATGTTTGGAAAACATATAATTTTACTTTTATTATAAAATGGAATTAACTTAAAGGATTAAAATTAATTAACCAGACGCAAACAAGCAACATTAAACATAAATAATAAACGTATATTTAACAAATTGCTTACAAAAATTTTCTCTCCCTTTTCATTCACAGAGAATTCATTATAAAACAAAAACCGACGATATTTATTCACGATTCCACAATGCTAATTAATGTGACTTCCAAATACAGTTATGTTTAACCAAACTGACAAATTAATACATTTTTTATGTTCATAAAGCAACTAGATTGACATACAAAGTAGTACGTAAATAATATTCAATAAAATGTGTACATTTTATTCATATGTATTAAATTATGCAAAAAAATTGGTGTTACATCATTAAATGTATATATAATGTAATATTTTTTAAATAAATTAACTGTTGATATTTTAAAAGGAACTTGTTTTTTGTAAGTTTAACTTTTGTTAACATTAACTTTAACTTTTGTTTAAGTTTAACTTTTGTTTTTTTGTTTTGTAAACTTTGTTGTTTTTGTTTGAAATTTTTTTCTTTTATTTGATATTATTTGTTTGTATCTTTCTTATTAACTTTGAAATTATGTATATGAGTTTTGATATAAAAGGACAAGGAGTCGGGATCAGATGAGAATTCAAAAAAAACAACATTTTCCCCCAGAATATCTTGGAATAAATAAAGAAAATTGAAAAACAATATAAAAAACATCATTACTGAAATGTTACATGAGTAAAACACGTATTTTAATGTATAACACAACCAAAATTACTAATTCCTGTTCTTGCAATATCTATTGCTGATGACTGACACATTAAGTTAGGTAAAAATTAAATATATAAAGTGTATTGACCACAAATGGGTTTTGTTTATTTCATAAATTCTAATATTACCTTTTTATCTCTTAAAATTTTAAATTATATCGATACATTATACGAAAATCAGGCAGTTGATTTTTGAACTAATTTTTTAAGATAAAATATCTGAATGATTACAGGTATAGTTATTTATTGAGACGAAACTTCCATGGATTTACCGTGCGAGTACCGGGTTCATTGCGTTGTAGGGAGAGGAGCTTTAAAAGTGCCTGGGACTTGTATCCCAGGTGTAGGTTTAAAGGGCTATCTATCTAAAGCGCGTTAAACGCTCACCTCCACCGTCCCAGCTCCTCTCGTTACCTAACCAAATTTGAAAAGAACCTACTAGGGCTGCCTTTGAAGTACTTTCCAAGAATGAATTGATATTAGTTCTGGACAAGCCCAAGTCTTTTAGTAGGGTGTAGAGAGATTTAGCTTTTATGCCTCTAGCTCCCACTTCTACCGCGTACAAATGTACGACGAACTTATTCCTAGTTCCTTATTCCTAATAATTAGAACGAACGCACTTAGGAATACCTAAGTTCGTTACTGTGATCGTAATACTTTTAATTTAATATTAAAACTTAATAAAACTGATAATAAACTTTTAATAAATGTTTTCAAGCACAGAATGCCAATAAAAATCTTCTATTGGACTTAAAAGACTTACCGTATCATAAGTGTAGGCACGGGTGACAGTGCTGCTGCCTCCAATTCCAAAGTGGACAGACTTGATGCATATCCATTGCTAAAATTCAGCACATGGTTTGCCGTAAAACTTGGAACCTGGAATAATTCTATTTATTACCTCATTGCTTATTAATTAAATTTACTTTTGACATAACATGTAGACCGTATAAACATCATAAAGTATAATGAAACAGTTTTAATTGTGAGTCGTACGTTTTAATTGGTTTATATAATATATACGTAAATCAAATTAGAAATTGAAAATTTAATTGAAAATCTCACCCAGAACACATGACCAAAATGTTCATAGTTACGGTATCGGGCAACTGTTCCTGCTTAAACCTAATCTCCCATATATTACTGCGGGGCTAATATGTTTGGCTCTTTCAGATTTCGTTACCAGATAAGACCGAAGTTATTGAACGAAAAGTAAATAAATTTATGTTTAAAGCTTAAATTCCTTTTTCGGTTAGTGATAATGATTTGCGAAATGCTTTGTACTACAAATTTTTATACTTATTACTTTTTATTTACTTTCATTGCCACGTTCTGGGTTGTTTTAATTAAATTCCGTATAATTCAAGATAAATACTTATTAACGAATTCCTATGATAAAACGAGTGACAGTAGTAGTCTAATTTTTTGAAAATTTCAAATAGCACTTGAAGATTAAATGGTTCATGCTACATGTCTACGCCACAGAACTTACCATTTGTTCATTGACGTACCACGTGATATTAGCTGCTGGTAGTGATGGTGGCGAGGTACAGTTTGCTCTTATGTGATCTCCACCGATGTATGTCATTCTATCAGATGTAACATTGGGGCTTAAAAGCGGCGGTTCTGCAAAAAGTGTCGTCTATAGTATAATCTTTATTAAATAATTAAGAATATTAGTTTACCATAAAGGAGTCGTAGAAATAATTGTTTATTTAACTGAACACTAACAGTTTAAAACCAACCATCAAAAATAATATGATCTGTATAAGGTTAGAAAAGGAAATACAATAACAAGTTAAATAATAAATTTTAAGGCAGGCAATTGCATTTTTGGTTCTCAACAGGACTTAAGTCGGCCGACAACTTGTTATTAAGAGTTAAATTGTTATGGTTCATTATAATAAGTTTAATTGCGTTTTAATATAAACTAGAGTGAAAATACACGCTGCTCTTTTTAATTAATTCCACAAAGTTCATCCGATTCACTTTGTATTTAAATTAAATATACATACACGTGTAATGATATTAAAAATCAAATGTAGAGGTTTAACAGACATTTCAATTAAATTAATTTAAAGATACTACGGCGTTAATTTAAATCCTTATTAATGAAAATATTATTTATGTAACGATTATTGAAATTCTCATTACGTATTTTATTACGATAGCCTGTTAACGATGGTATGGAATAATGACGTAGTAATAATGATTTATTTTATGCGTATTTAGGTAATGGGGATGTTTATCAACCTTAACAGCAATATTATGTATCACTTTGTTTTAATGGTATATGTATATGGGAAATAATTTATCATTTCTTATAATAAAATAGCGTTCTTTCAGAGCGAAACGTAATTCTTTTGTTCATTTTAAAATCAGTGACAACGTGTTATAGGGAAAAGAAAAACCAATCTTTAATCGAGCTACATTACAAACAAATATAAAAAAAATTATTTAACCTTTTTGGCTTCAATTTTTTTCTATGGACAAACAAAAGGTGACATTTTTATTTCTCGAAATGAAATGAATTTTCATCCAGTCCAGTGTGAATCAGAGGTAAGTAACCTTAGACCTTTTTCCAAATCGTAAATACACAAACAATATAAGCTAAACATTTTTATATTACTAGAATAAAATTCTGAAATTCCTTTTCCTTTTAAAAGTAATATATGAGTAAAAAAATAAACTAAACATTTTTCTTAATATATTTTTGATATTTAAAATAATAACAAAGAGTACATCTGTGGCTTAGGGATTGGATGAAATTAATATCAGTGTTTCAAAGCATTTAAGAGAGGTATATTTTGATAATATTTTTCATATAAGATTCAGTATTAAAAAGTAAATATAATATATGTATATATAATTATATATATCGGCGCTATCAGCATTAACGATGAATGCAACATAACAATAACGCGAGTCATCAATTATAATAAAATCTTATTGGTATTATTGTCTGAAGTAAAACGAAATTAAAGACTGTTTAAAAGGAGAATAGAACTATGTTTGAAGTTTTGTATAAATACGACCTCTGGAGGCACGACAGGACAGTTCAGTGAGTGCGGACCGTTGAAGAATATAGAAGCTTCAAGAAATACAAGGACATTCATAAGAATTGAAGTTTCATTTTAAAGTAACATGGATCGTGCTGAAAGAAGTGACATTGCAAGTGGCGTCAGTGAGGCTGGCGTGTCTCTTTGCAAAAACAACGAATTTGTAATAAATCAGATATATATATTTCAAAGACGTTTTATTCTACTATTAGAAAATATGTGCAAAAAAGGTCGTCATTATAACTACCGAGAAGTTAAATACTTCTTAATTGAATATAAAATTGAATACTATTATGTCATATTGAGATCGGATTGAATCCGATTTTGAATTGAACTCCAGTTTGTTTTTATCAATTTAATTTACAAAAATCCATTTGCGTTGTGAGTATGCAATATTTCAGAAATCCTAACAAAGGTTCCTTTATAATAGATTTTTTTTGAAAAATAGGTGGTTCAAGTGAAATGATAAAGCTAACGGACAATACACGGGAATAATATATATATATGAGTTTTAATGCATGAGTGCTGTAAAAGACCATGAAAACTGTCGTAATACTATTTACGTAAGGCATTAAAGTGGCAGACTGGTTTCCAGATTCGAGATGCCTGACACGTGTTTGAGTTATACTGTCCAAGAGCACTAAACGATTACTTGTGATAAAAAGTTTAAATAAACCTTTACAAACAAAGTAATACTGCTCCCGATGACATTATTTTGTTGACAAGAATTTTTACATATTTGGTTCAAACAAAGATGGTAAATAGGTGATGACAACATCTAATTTCTGACTGATATCATATGTAGTGAATTACTACATACTTTATACATATTGTAGGCCTTTTCGATAACGAAGAATATAAACACTTTCGTTACACATAAGCATCATTAAGCCAACGGTAAGGATGATAGGGAAACAACAAAATAAGGTTGCAATGTCTCATTTTATTTCTCGTCATGCTTTTGCAATTTTTTACCTAACTAGGACATCACAGTATAACCGTTGTAGCCAAGTATGGCTTAATAAGAAAAACAGTTTGGATTTTATTTATATTCTGGTATGGGTCAATAAACAGTAACTGTTTAACCGACTTTAAAAAAGGAGGAGGTTATCAATTCGTCTGTATTTTTTTTATCAGTTCTAGATGGTAATTATAAGGCGCTTCTAAATATTAAATAAATTTTATATAAGCCTAGATTTGTTGAAGATTTTAATAACATTTCTAATAGAAATAAATGACAAATATATAATAAATAACAAAAAAAAAAACTCTATAAAGCACTCAATGATTGTAAATTTATTAATGTTTGTAATATCGTTATATATTAAGACGCATTTATTTGCAAATGTTTTAATCTAATCTGTCTCAGAATCTAAATCACGAATGGGGCATTAGTTGGAATAGAAATAGATTTCATATAGAGCTGCAGTAATTTAATCCTGGTGGAGCTTATTGAATTGCTTGCATCCGTTCTAGATTCTATTAATTTAAACATTTTCCGCTGGTTTACAAAATTGTACTTGGTAACATATAACAATACTAGTTTATACCCGTGACTCCATTTGTGTGGATGTCAGCAATTGGCTCAGAATGAAATACCTAGTGCGTTAAAACAATGGATGTGGTAACCCACCGGCAGGGACATCTATATAATGTGTGTTGCGTGAGTTCTGGCAAAATACAATTGCTATACCGTGTACTCGCGGCAATAACGTGGAATTATGAGATACATTATTGTGAAGTGCAATCGAAATCTGTTAAGTAGTTTCAGAGTGAAAGTGAAACAAGCAACCATTCATACGAACCATTGATGTTTATAATATAAGTAGGATTTAATGTTAACTAAGAAGTGCCATCATCATCATCAGCCTGTCGAAGCCCACTGCTGAGCAAAGGTCTCTTCTCACATGGAGAAGGTTAGAGCATTAATCGCCACGCTTGCTCAAGACGGGTTGGCGATTTCAATCTAATAATTAGAAATTATAAGACCAGGTTTCCTCACGATGTTTTCCTTCACCGTTTGTCAGTGGTGTCTAAATACTCTTAGAAAGTACATATGATTCGGAAAAGATCACATTGGTACTTGTCAGGTTTCGAACCCGCGCCCTCACGTGTGAAAGGCGGGCCATTTAACCTCCAGGCCACCACGACTTTAGAGTGCCAATCATACATAAAATTTCAATATAGATTTGTATTTATTCAAATTCGTTATGACCATTTCTCACTTACATATATTTAAAATTCTATAACTAATTAATCAAATCCAAGGCGTGTCAGTGTGTGTGTAAAATAATCTAAAAGCATGTTTAAAAAAGGATTTTTTGTGAGTTTAAAACATCTCAAAAATATTGCACCAATAAAGCTCAGGTTTAGTGATTACAATACAGTACGGTTAATAATATTCTTACCAACTACAACCATTTTAGCTGACTTTATGTCTGTATGAAACAAGGGTGCATCAGCTGATACTTCACATTGGTATTCTCCTGTCAACGTTCTGTCTACTTCTGTAAGTACAACACGATTTTGATCTGACGCTGCTACCTATGGAAAGAAAGAATAAATATTTAATTTCACGACATATATATGATTGCGTAATAATTATAAATTGATTGGATTCAATAAGATAAATTTTATAGATCTCTATGGACACGATAAAGTTTTTGTATAATAAATTGCCATATCGATGACTTTAGACCTGTGTGTAAATTATAAAAAAATTTCAAAGATTCTTTGTAACCAATGAAAAACCGTTACCCCGCTGTGTTGGGATAAACTCTGAATCGGTTTTATGTCTCACAAAATGCTTTTGTTCTTCCATGCTATTAACATCACTTACCATTTTTAGCAGATATGTTAAAAAGAAATCATCTTAAGTATATGTAACTATTTATAAAGTATGAAACCAACATTATGTTTTTTCCGTTTCGAACCCAATTGGTCTTAATATCATTTCAAATAAATTGAACTACGTTCAATATACTTACGTCGACTTTAATCTCTGCCACTGGAAAAACCTTGGTAGCGGGCGACTCCTTTGGTACATATCGGTAGAACTCAATCATATTTCTATACCAGCGTATCGAATATAGCTGGGCTCCTTCCAATTCGTATGTACACATTAGTTCCGCGTCTAGACCTGTGAGAACGGCTTTGGGGACGTGGATTTGAAGAGATTTGAGTGTATTCACGATACCTGTAAACAAGTACTCAAACTATTAATAACGTCGTATGTAACAGTCCCCTTGTGGGTTAGTTTATTTGCAGAGAAACTCATTTATTGGTTTGCTATTGAAATTGAGCTCTGTGCTGTAATACAAATAACAGTATTTGAAGTTATTTCATGGTTCAAAGTAAAAATAAAATACAAGGAAATGAAAATTATGATTGGTAACTATTGAAATACTTAAAGCATTATTTTATAATGTAACAATTTATTACGACCTAATTTTTAAATCTGTGATAAAATTTAAGCCTTTAAATATCAACATATAATTTTATGTCGTATTTCGTTTTATGTAGTTAAAAACCATTATAAACCCCTTTTAGAAATAAAGTTAAATTAAAGCACATTTCTGTCACTTCTCTATTTTAATCTCTCGTTAAAATTACTAAACGAATTTTGTTGCATTTTACGGTTGAGGAAACTTGGAGATTAGTATCTATATAAGCAGGTTCTACATTTTTTTATGTTGTCTCCTACTGACTGTGTGGTTATATTTAAAATTGTAAGGATTATCAACAAACTCTGTCTGATGAAATCGTTAAAAACAAATAATATTATTACAACAAAAAAAAAAACATCCCCAAATTATTTCTGAGAAAGATTGAATGAAATATATTATTTTACTTATTCTTCTACGTCCAGTTTTAAAAATAAAGTGAAAAAATAAAACATTTAAATAATTCATGACCTAATCATGTTACTCTCAAGTATTCTGTTTTATATTTAACTCCCCAAGGTTTTCCGGTAATAAAAAAATGAGAGGAAAAAAGAAATATAGTGAACATGCAGGTAAAAAACAAAGACATCATTTGCGCAATCCACAACTTATAATACAAAATAGGACATACCAAAATCCACTTTATTGTGTATAGCTAAACATCAAATTTCTATAACGAGTCTGTAGCTTGTTACCGCTGTAAAGTTCTTGTGTCATAAGATTTTACGATAGCCACAGTATATTTCTACCTTTCTCTAAGGTGAAGAAAGTAAATATCCAGTTTACGGCAGCTCGTTAGAAGTTCGGCCATAACGTTAAACGACAGGCGCTGTTATCGCTGCTCTTTGCTCAAATCTCGAAAATGCTTTGACAGATTTATGATTGCCTAGTACAATAGAAAACCTGGTTGAAGCCTTAAAAACTAATCTGTATAATATCACTATCCCCTATTTTTGTTATAAAAATATCAGATCGCTTCTATACATTCAATAATTTTACTTCTTTAATTTCCATAACAGTCTGTATCTTAAATTAAGACTGTTCTTGTGTCTGGTCATTTAGATAAAATTGAAACCAAAATGTTTATAAAAGTTGTAATGTATTGAAAGGACTCACTTTATTGGTTGTGATATTAATTAAAAAGAATTGCTTTCAGAATTTCATGCTCAAATCATACAGTACAGGCCTACTCTGGAGATATCTTTTGAGATTTTAACAATTGCTTCCTCTAAAATCTTCGAAAATACACACGCATCATTGAACCCGCTAGATATAGCTTTGTTTCACGATCAGTGATACGAACTGCACAATGCTGAAACTATTCTCGAAAACTTGCAGCGCTGGGACTTTATTTTCTTCTTTATTTTAAGTTAAAATCATTCCTTTTTTGGCTTAAAAATTTAAAATCTTCAAATAATATCAAAATAATTCTTTGGTCTTAAAGTTTAAAACACAGTATTAATCTAATTCTAATATTTAAATCTAATTATTTTAAAAAGAAGGGAGTAAAATTATTATAAAATACGGTGTCATGCCTGAGCTAAGATTTTTAAATTATACGATGTGGAAAAGACTAGAAATGAGAAAGAAAAAAAAAATCTCTACTGATAAATCTAAATTAACTTCAGTCAGGAACAGTCCTTTTTCTAACTCAGGTTGTGAGTTAAAATATAACCCATTTTATCTTTTTAAAACGTTCCCGTTGGCATATTAATTATTCTCGGAGAATTAGGGTTTACGTGATAAAATGTATGCTTGCGGAAAGATCTGAAAATCGAGATAGAATATAAAACTTAAAATATTCAATTTATCATTTTCAAGAATTATTTCATTCCGTAATATAAATTTTATCAAATTACGTAATTTAATTCCAAAAAGTCGCTGTTTGTTATTTGGTACTGTAATTTTTATAATTGTATAAGCCTAATTGCTATAATTGCTTCATATTAATAAGTAAAATGACGACACTAATGTCAACCTAACAATTTTTTACAAACAATGTAAATGTTTAAATTCATATCGATCTGTAATTTTCGCATTTATTCAGCTGTATTGCGCCAGACAACGGCAAACAAAGAGATAAAAGCTTTTTAAATCTCCAAATTTATGGTTTGTTTGTTCAAACGGAATACTATTTGGAATATCCTAGAGTTTGCGGCCCGATATTATTTAATACGGCCGAGTGAAGCATGTTTTATGCAAACTCACGCGCGTGATTGCCGACCGAAAGTTGAATAAAAGTCTATGTACATAGTTTCTATGTCAATTTTCATATTACAAATAAACTCGACTTAATGAAAGCATGTTATTATCAAAACTTTGCTTATAAAGTTTACAATTTGTAAACGTCCCTTGCATAATGTTTGAAGTTTCTATATCTTGTGATGACAGATTTTAAAGAATATGTTGCGCACTTGTCGTTTTGAATGTGACGGGACAATTATAGTTCTAGGATGTTGCTTATAATGAATACGTATTGGAACCCACACATTGAATTAAAAAACAAATAGAAAACATATATACAAATTCATCAACATGAGTGGGATTCGAATCTGCAACCTCCGTAATATCGCGTTGTATTTGCTTAGAATTTAATATATAGTGTCCTGACTCGAGTTAAAGAAATAACTATGCCATTTATTTTTTAACCAAATTATTGAGACGTAATTTGAATATTAATATCTTATGAAAATCTGAATAAATCTTTTCTAACTTTGAAGCATAGAAGAAACATTGTAAAAATGTCACCAACGATATAAATATTGAGCGATATTACGAAGGTTACTGGTTTTATGAATTTCGATTAAGTTTTAAATCATTGCTTTAATGTTAAAAGAAAACATGATTGTAGAAACATTTTAGAATATAGTTGCTTCTTATAAGAAAGGTTTCAATATTTCACCTCAGATCGCCTTTATCGGGTGTCACTTTGAAAAAGTATTCTGTTTTGGCAAACGAACTATTCAACATCAGTCCGTTGAACACGTTCCAGGTTTTAGTGATAGTTGTATATCACGATTTTTTGATACCGTTGTTGCCAAAACAATGTTTTTATTTACAGAATTTATTTTTATTTAAATAGTTGTATGATTTTATTCATTTCCGACATTTTTTTAATCTCTATTTAAAAGTTGACCTTTGTATACAGTTATACGAGTGATGAAAATAAATAAAATCAACTATAATATTTATATCCGGGTATAAAAAACAAAACGGTTAAACAAAATAATTATGTAAATATTTTTTAAATACACCTTAAAATTAAATAAAACTCAATGTACTATTTAGTTGGAGGCACACCTTTAGCTATGTTATGTTATACTATTGGAACAAATGTTAATACTCACAAATATACTACTTACTTATTAGTAGGTATTTTAAGATTCATTTGGACGTAATGCATACAAATTTTGTACGACAAATTATTTACAATGTGATTTAAATAAAAACATGTTCTGGTTTTTTAAATATCATACATTAAACAAATGGACGGCTTTTGCATTTAACAGAATTATCCCTTCATATAGTCACACATTAATCTAAAATTATAGTTTTCGATAACAACATAATATATAAAATTATAAATAAAATTTATTAAAAAGATTGTTATTTCCAAGTCGTGTTGTCATTTCGCATTTTACCGAACGCACATGGTCCAACGATCGCCCAGTAAAGTATAGTCGATTTATTTCTGCCCGCGAATTAACACATTGGTCATGCGCCGATGGACTGATTGAGTGTTGATTGGCTTTCATTTTAAAAATTCATATTTAAAATGCGAGTGTCATTTCATGCGGGCATTATCTCCGTTATTTCACGTTTCACAAACAATATTTTAAAGCTGAATTTCTTCTTTTTTTTCCCCCATGATTGTAGAGTGTTTTTGAAAAAACTCTCCGATTTGCTAAGTCAGGGCTTCAGCTTCCGTACTAAATTTTATCTAAATCCTTTAAGCTCAAATATACGCGTTCGTATGAATTTACACATTTTTTCACAATGTTGCCGTTCGTTTTTATATGTATCCAGGTAATTTTAAATCAAATGTATTTTTTCAACTTAAATCATCACAGTTTCCGCGAATATTTTAACATTAATTATTATTAACTGTTTGTTTCGAAAATACAAAATTACATACAATTATCTTGAGGTGAAGGTGAGGAGGAAATTTTGGATAAAGTTTCAACAATAACAAAATGGCTATTTCATTAAACATGCAAGTGCAGATATAATAATTATAATCATTTAATTAATTAAATTATTATGAAACAGCTCATGTGTTTTGCTTTATACGGAGTTAATGCTCCACTGAGTCGCTCGTATTGAACGCTACTATAAAAGTCAGTTCAGACAAGGTTAAGAAACAATTCTTGTTTATATATTTTCATTATGATAATAAACAAATTCAGTACAAATTTTAAGCCCACTCCGTATATTCTGATAGTCATTTATTCTAATATTATAAGTTAAACTACTTCACATATCATTACTTAATGCAAATAAGAATGAAACAATCTTAAGTATCATAATTATGTTATTTTTTGCAAGCTTATAAGGAAATATGAAACTCATATATAAGTTAGAGAAAGTGAAAATGTAGTAGATAATAATAAATTAATTCACTAAATTAGAAATTTTTAAGCAATATCTTAAAGTAAAGTAATGCAGTGTAAAGGTTAAAATTTAAATTACATCTTGATTAAATAAGTTAGAATATAGCATTATTCTATTACGTATTTATTAAAAATCATTGGTGTTTTAAAAGATTAACCTCTTAAAATAAACATAATGGAAAGTGTAGTTATCGGAATTAAATTTTTTCCAATTAAGTTACCAATCAATTATCCTTACACCATTATCTCTTAGCAATAAGTAAAATTTAATAAAATTAAGTTAAAGTAAGCAAGATTCTATTATTTTTTTCAATTATAGATTTTAAAATACTTTATAAAAAAAATAGATTTGTTATTCGTGTTAGTTTTTGTATAACGCAAATCTGGACCATTCAAATAAGTTGTTAGTTTTTCAAGCTCGTTGCAAAACGAGGTTTGTGACTTGAAATTTTTCAATTTAAATATTCAACGGATATTTTATTTCGATGACGTTTGATTGAATTTTTTAAACTTTCATTATTTTTAAATTCTTCTCAAAGTTTATTTCTGTAATGCTTGTATACTTTCCAATATATAAATACTTACATATTTAATATTTTTTTATCTGTAATATATACATATTCAAATTGTACACATATTAAATTAACCACTTTTATGTAAAAGACTAAATTACTAATTTTGTGTTATAAAAGTACACCATGTATTTAAATACTTCTTGTGAAAGAAAACTTAACCGGTTTTGTAATCAATTTAATAAAACAAAGTAAAATTATCGTCTAAATAATCTTTATCCTTTTATGTTTCTTAATTTAACACACCAAAGTGTAAATCTGGCCTAAATATTTTGATAATGATAACCAGCAATTTAACTTTAACAAAATATGCTAAGTCCCGAACATAATCCACTCTGACTCATAATAACATTTTAACGTAAATAAATTGTAATAACTTGAAACAAGGACATTTCAGCGAATTCTAAAGAGCATTAAAAACTGATCCCCGAGAGCGGCGAAAGTTCGGGGAGCCCATTAATCATTGCGGACTGACATAGTCTTCATAAAACAAATTGCTATATCTGTTACTATGTACATCTTTTAAATAATAGTATTATTTAAAGCATTGATACAAATTAGAACATGTCCCTTAGTGTGATTTTCATAAAGAAGCAGTCAATGACATTTAAAATGGAACGACCGAAATTATCTTTGCTTCACATAGCGATGGAAAATTGTATTAGGTATGGACGATTATTTAAATATAGAAAACAATTATTAAATTCAATTTCAAATTAAAAACTTCAGTGTTACGAAATAAATACTGAAAATATACAGTTCTGTAACATACTTTAAGCAAAAAATTAAGCTAGCAGCAAAATAAAATGATGTCTGTTTTGAAATTTAAAACAACTGTTTTACTTTACACAAATGAATAATGCAAGGGTTGTGGATCTCAAAAATGTTAATATATTAAGCTATGCTTGAGAACACTTTACTTAAGATATAATATTTCACTTAATGAATAGTTATCACGCTAAGTCACTTAGAAGACTAATTGTTAAAATGATCACGTTAAAATGCAATGAAATAAAAATAAATTTATAAAATGATGAATTATATATATATATATATATATATATATATTTTAATCTATTATTTATTATTCTTGTATCACATAATAAGTATATTTATTTATGACAAGCCATTATTTCAATATACATATATATTTATAAATTTAAAGAAATACAAACGATTAAAATTATAAGTGAAAAACATAAGCTGATTGAGTGTAGTTTTACCTATCGGAATATTGCTTAGTAACGAAACCTTTTATAATTTGTTAGACGTTTTAAACAATACATAAATTTTAACTCGAAATATGTATATTCATACATTAAAAATATATTTTTCACCATGAGATTTAAGTAGAATTAAGGGAAAAATTATTTTAATATTTAAAATTTGGTGCTTTTTGTAGGTTTTTGCCCGTATTTATATTTGATCGTATGGTACAACCATATTTTTCTTTCGTAAGACGTTTGTGAGTCTGTTTTATGGTTTCCAAAACCTATCAAACTGTGTTTAAGATGTTGCTAAACTCAACGAGTGCTTTTACCCTATATCTATAATAATAGGATTTTAACAAAAGATTTTCTTTTAAAAAATAATAAGATCGTTTTTTTTATTTACTTCCTGTAGAGAAAACCCAAATGTAAATGCGGTAAATTAGGCCAGAATGTATTATCAAATGCTAGTAGTTCAGTTTAAAAACAAACCATTTCAGTTAGAATTCCTATCAGATACATCATGTTTCATTTATGTCGAGAGTCCTTGTATTCTAATATGTACAATTTGAACATTTAAATGGTGAATATTATAAAATATCCCAATGCGAAACATATAGTGAAAATTGTAAATGGAGCAGAGAATAAAAACGTTTTAAAGTTACAATATCAGTAACAAAAAATATATACCAAAAATTACCACTAAATAAACTTTTCTATTGTTACAATTGGCTAAAAAAACAAATATAAAACCCAGTTTTTGGAGCTTGTTACGTACAAATGTACCCATTATTTATAGTGATCCTACATAAGCGGTGTCATAGGGGAAAGCCGTAATAAACTACACCAAAGGAAGTTACTGATTAGCAGGGAAAAGAATTTTGCCTTGTTTTGCGTAAGTTATTTTGCTCGAGTTTGTAACGCCACCCACTCCAACCCACCATTAACATTAGCAATAATTTTCAAGGTAAAATATTTGAAATATTTTAATTACAGGTAACTGAGTTGTTAAAACCATGACCTATTTAAATTTTAAATAAAGACCAGTTTTAAAAGCTCTCTCGGGGTATAATAAGCAGGTATTATGATATAAAAATAATAAATAATGATACATAACACAATAACAGTAAATATACATAAATTTGACAAAGCTATGTGATCTTTGAATTTAATAGGAAATCAAATTTATCTACCTTCCACTCTGGTAACTCTAACTCAACAAATGATCCGAACCATTAACTTTCAAGTAAAACGACATTCGAAAATTTCGAGGTCTAATCATTTGTTTACGATACAAATTCAAATATGCATTTAGTGTAATATATCCAATAGTAAGAACAAGTGAAGCATATCCATAAATTTTCATATATCAGCAGTCTTAGTCTTTTAAATCATATTACTATATTATTCGAAGGATTGAAGGATTCGAATAATATAGTAATATGATTACTATATTATTCGAATATTCGATATTATTCGAAGGATTTAAAATTGACAGCAGATGTTCCACAACAAAATAAGATAAGTAGGTTTATTGCATACAATTTTAACGTGGTTTGGAGCCTCAAATATAAAATCACATTAACCTCCTCAAATGAACGGATCACTAAACTTTTGTTCTATTGTGCTTCAAACTGTCACCCAGAACAATAGTTAATCACTTAAGTTTCTGATACAGTACAAGTTCCTATAGAAACTCCAAAATCTTAGCACCTGTATTTCAATACTTGTGCTCGAAAATAAAAGACTTTATTACGCTGGTATCTAAATCTTACACCTGTTATCTCTCTTTATATGGGAAGTATGTTAAACAAAAAAAAAAAACAGAAGTAAAAAATAAATATCAATTGTTTCAATCTCGTAACATTTTCTGAAAATTAAATTTCCGAAATAAAAAAGTAACCAACAAAGGAACATGTAAGTTTGCGAATTTTCGCTCGAGGCAATGGTTTTTATTATTCAAAAGCTTTGCTCGTGACGTTTTGATGAATGTTGTAAAGAAGTTCAAATTTTATTTCTCTCTAAAGCGAATGGAAGTTATAAAATTTACGACTTCACCGTAGGGCTACTAAATTTCATAATACAGCCGGCTTTCGTTTGTACTGTGATTATTGATGTAATTACATTCAAATCTTTCATTTTTATGTCAGTCTAATTGAGATAACTGTATTTTACTTTGTATGAAAATTCTTAAACAAATCAGTCATGTTTTATTTTTATTATAAATACATTATAGAATATATTGCTACTGTTAAAATGTATTGAATACTCAATAACGTTTTTGGTGTGTATTTTACAAATATTGAAAGTCGCTTACAACACAAATAAATTTAAATACAAGTACCTTAGAATTAACGGACACATTGTCTCTCACCATCCCAGGCATTAGAGGTTTTACTCGTACCCTTTGTTCCCTTAATTGCTACTGTTAAGGACCTCATTAACGCCGCATGAACCTTGAATAGACTTTCTGGCTTTAGTCTACACTTTATTTTGATGGTGTCATTATATCGGTAAAGTGATTATTTTTTTAATAATGTATATTGTCACATTAATATTATAAATATATTTAGACATACTCTGATTAATCTAAATGTCTCTTTTATGCACAATCTGATTAAAGAAGTATCCTAACGTTTTCAGGTTAATTTGTATTACTTATCGTTCCCTTAGGTTCGATTGTAAGAGATTGTTTTCCTGGAGAGAATTTAAATTAGGCACGAAGATTCATATCAAGAATGTTCATTAACTTTCAGTCTGTCTAGTAACAGGGATTTATAGTTTACAGTGTCTGTTTGCCAGAAAAACATATGTTACATTTCAAATAATTTATTTCTTCATATATATCTAAATTGAAGTTAAAATTGACCGTTAGAATTTATTTGAAATAACTTTATATGTACATAATTATCTTTCAAAATCATCAACGTGTTTAAAAGGTGCAAAAATTTTTGATAATTTAATATTTTATTATCTTTAAAATCCAGAGGTACTCAAGTTTTAAGAAATAACAGTGAAATTATTGTTGTGAATGACACAATGAATTCAGTATATAATATTTCAGTATAACTAATTGGATGAAAATCATTTATATTTTATTCGTTTATTTTTTTCTCTGAATCCAAATTATTCTAATTACAATATTAACATTAATTGCGTTAAAAGAGTCGATAAAAATAATAATCTCAAGATGTATCATCACTTTCCGTAAGGAAAATTTGTTGTTTTTATTTTAGTTTATAAAAATCAATCAAAACCCTCTGTTTAATTTTTTTTATTTCAAATGCAAGAACTTACTAAGGGTACTCGAAAACTAAATAGGAATGACAAAATAATCATCATGTCTTAATTGAAGTTAATAACCTCCTTAGTCGACAAAAAAGTATCTAACTCGATAATAAAAAAACAATCCAACTTTATCATACTATCGTATGCATCATGCTACAATTTAACAGAAGTTAATAGCATCAGTATCCGACGATTGTGTTGATAAATAAAATCCTTAGATTTGTAATATAAATCGACTGCAATTCCTTTTAATTAAATAAATTCAGATGTTATAAAAGGAATTTTCGCGTTAAACGTGTCGAATTCAAATCAGCCAATTCAGCTGAGGTGGTACAGTTGTCCACAAAAGTGAATTTGAGCTACGGGCCCATTTAAATAGTGATGAATATGCAAAGTGACATTCTGTACAGGCTATCTGGTTAACAGATGCAAAAAAATGTTGCAGCTCTTTAGACAATCAACAAAACAAATATATTGAACTTTTATGCAGATTAATAACTTTTCTTTCTCTATTTACTAGTACTACTTTACCTCATCTCAATTCCGATCACATTATTCGTATATCCTATGCACATATATTACAAATTTCGTGTAGAGATACTATTTTCCAACAACAGCGATCTTTGGCGTATGGTTTCTGCAAATAAAATAAATTGCTTTTCCTCTCTTGTCTGCAAGTATTTTTTTTTGCAATCGTAATGTAATGAAATATTTACTTTAACTTCGTTTATTTTTTTTCATTGACAATTAATTTCATTTAACATTTTCTATAAAAAAATAATTCTCAATGCATTAATTATTAGAACCATGGCTAGCGCTCAAGATATTTAAGATTTATAAAACGAAAATATAATGTTCGATATTCTACGACCTCGTCTATAAAATTTTAATTGAAATAAGAACTATATACTTCACAAAAACAGTATAAATCTCTCCAAACAAGATACGGCTTAAAATTCTTTTGCTAATTCTCTTTCTTTCCTCAACGATACTAAAGGAATCTTGTAACTGTATGGAGTTTTATATAAAAGGCCCCAGTAAACAGTCTGTTCAACTTCACGTGTAAGCTTTCACTAAAGTAGGTTAAAAGCGTTGCATAGAGGTGATACGATATAGTTAATGCCTTTAGATCTCGGGTTTTGTAAACAGAATTTGTTATGTTTACAAAATAATGTTCAATTTATATATAACAGATAATACATCTCTCTGTGTGGGTGATTAATCAATTGGTAATGATAGGGACAAGTCAAAAGGGTTAATATGCCCGAATCAATATATATTCCCAAACAAAGACTTAATAACTGACCTGTCATTGGGTAGTCTAAATATTTATATACGAAAAGGGTCAACCATTTGTAAAAATAAATTGAAAGCAACATAAAATGGGATTGTATTCAAATATATTGCCATTGTAAATACAATAAAGTTAATGCAATAAAATAATAAATTGGGTCTTACACTGGTAAACATGAAATACGTGAAAATCCCACATGTCTATTCATTACGAAAATTTCACTAAACAAAAGTAAGTGCGAAATGATGCCGTTATTGTTTATCCAGGATTACGGGACCCATAAAATACGCTAAACCTCTGTCAAGACTCCATAAACAACGCTCATTCTTAGGGTATTACGAGTACTTGAATTTAAGTAAATTCAGCCCAAATACCGTTCTAGGTAATATCCCCAAGAACATTTTTACAACATTACAACATAAAAAAACAAAGGACAAGAAACTATTATGCTAACTAGATGAGAAGACCAAAACATCATAACAGTCCCAAAATGTATCTTTCATTTTTGTGGCAAATATCTAGTTGTACGAAAAATTGTGAATGTTTTAGCTTAGGGTGGTTTGATCTTTGTGCATCAGGTAAATATTTCAATAAAGAAATATATTATAAATAACACATGGATATTCTTTAATACTAATGTAAAATATGATAATATTTGAATAATGCATTTCGCATAATGTGCCTCGAATGCTTATCTCGAATTATCTGCTTAAAACACTATGCATTAGGATGTGTTTTAAGTATAAAGTGTAAACCTAAAATGTAAATTACTACTTACGTATGCTACCTTTATAAATATTATGTATTTAGAATACGAATAAAACTTATTTTATTTACAGCATTTTTAAAGGCTTACTTTATTATAAGTTAAGTAATATGAGGTAACATAAATCTGAACATTCAAAAAGATGACGTGTAATAACAATAAAAGCACAGTAATAAAAGCTACAGATAAAAAACTGCTGAAGTAAATTGTAATACAGAATTATATCTTGAGATTTATGAAAAAATTCTCTCGTTATTTTAAGAGTTTTTATCACTGGAGTCAAAATTTTATTATAGGTTTAGTTTTATAAACATGCATATGTACATAAATTTTACATAGTAAATACGTAACTTTTTGAAGATCTATATTATTATAATCATATTTCTTAAAATTAACTCTTATGGAATGAGTTATTATTTTTAATGACTTCCTCGTCTTTTTTTAAGTATCATTTTACAAGTACTTGAGGCTGAATCACTCACTCCTTTGTTTTCTACTTTATTCTTTCCCATTTTTTTTTACCACAAGAAAAGGACATTTCATTATATGTTTCCTAATTCCATTAAAATGTTTAAGTAAAATTTATTTAAAAATTAAGATATGAAAAATGTGTATTTCATTTAGTCACTTAAAAACGTACGATAGCCAAATTGCCAGAACCGTTGACAGTCATGATGTTTATTTAATATGATTATTTGACTTTAACTCTGAAGTATTTAATAACAGTATGCAAAAGTGATTAAAGCAATACATTTGTGGCAAAACTGATTTGAATGATATATGATATTGTTAGCGTACAATTTATATAAAAAATATTAGTTGTGAAAAACTTTATAACTATGTTATTATTCCCCAAACATACGCTACTATCACATGAGTTAATGTCCTTTAGTAAATTGCAAGAGTTTGCTAAAGTGTGCCAATTCGTGGCCAAGGCTGAGCAAACTTCCCTCATATTTAATTTGGCAGGAGCATGCCCGCTGGGATTATTGTTATATATTTACCTATTGTTCTGATTTTCTTATCTATCAGATAAAAGTAATATATTACATTTATTATGATTAACTATGGTTGAATATTTTCATGTACTTCTTTATCCTATCGTAATGTTAACATAGTTAATACATAAATCATAGAAGGTTTCTCATTTTGTTTTTAAAGATAAATTTTTGACATTGAATTACTACAGAAAACATATTTTTTTGTCTTAATTGTCTATTGCTGAATAACGTATAAAACTTCTGAAATAATTCTATACACATACATGAGCGGAAACGTAGATTAATAGCATTTTTACGAGACATGAACATTATACAAGCTATATTTGGCTGAGTTTCAAGTGGGTAGTTTAAAGTTTTTTTTTCTTCAATTTGCTGCCATGAATTTGATCCCAGTGGTATCTTGCGAGCAATCTGTACTAATAGGCGAAGTTAGTACGTAGTTACTTCAAACAAGATTTCCTGGCTTAAAGAGGATTGGTTAGATGCTGGCTTCCTAGAGAGGAGGGTGTCAAACTTTTTTGTTAATAGGCCAACAGATTAATAATCTTACTACATGGAATGTAATTTTTTAGGTACTCGAGTAATTGATATTTTTTAAAATATAAAATGATTAAATTTTTATAACAAAATGAATCAATTTATACGGTTCATGCTATATTAAACGTTATATGTAAATTTCTACGACTTTTTTAAGTTCAAAAACTCAATAAAATTAATAGATGAATTTGAACCCACATTAGAAAAACAATACAAAATCCCAGAGGATATTAATTGTGCGTCTGCTTTCAGACCAGATATATTTATGTATTCGCGAATTTTAAAGCAGGTTGTTATAAAAGAGCTAACGGTTCCTTGGGAAACCAACATTCCCAAAGACCATGGTCAATAAATATTACGAACTCACATCAAGGTCAATAAATATTACGAACTCACAAACGAACTCACTCGAAATAGGTTCGTCGTGGATTTGTATGCGGTAGAAATGGGAGCGAGAGGTATAACGGCAAAATCTCTCTACAACCTACTAAAAGACTTGGGCCTGTCCAAAACTAATATCAATTCATTCTTGGAACGTACTTCGAAGGCAGCCCTAGTAGGTTCGTTTTAAATTTGGTTTGGTAGCGAGAGGAGATTGGACGGTGGAGGTGAGCGTTTAATGCACCTCAGATAGGGGCCCCTTAAATTTACACCTGGTTCGCAGGTCCCAGACACTGTCGAAGCTTCTCTCCCTGTAACGCAATGGACCCGGCACCCGCACGGTGAATCCATTGAATGCTAAGAGGTTTCGTCTCATATTTACCTGAGTTATTTATCCTTAATTTTAATTTAATCGTAATATAATCCTCTTCATATTTATTTAGTTTTCTCCTCGTAACAACAATTAATTGAAATGAGCTATCTAATTAAATTCTAAGGTTAAACTAAACGTTTATTGTTTTTAACCTAGGTTTAATGGTAATATTGATGTTATTTATGTCCTATGAGTATCTTAGATCAATAACATATTCCACCCTTAATGATACTTAAGACTTTCACTAGCATTCATTTAAATAAAACTAATATTATCGGTCATTGAAATGACATTTTCATCTCTTTTGCCCGTGATCATGGTTGCTGTAAAGTAGCAAAATACAAAATTATTTTTCTATTTATTATATAAACACACAGAGTTCAATGTGACATTTAACTCAGGACATTTTTGCTATTTATTCTATTAACATATGCCCATAATAACAATATAAGTTCTGACTGGTCTAGTTTTTAAATACAATGTTTTCACAAATTATGAGGATAATTTTTCATTATTCTATATAGGTTGAATTCATTTTTTTTAAGGTAAGCAAGTATATTAAAGAATACTTCTCCGGGTATTTAAAACTTTTCAGCCTCCGTCTAGATTTTTGATGATACTTAAGCACATTGCAGTGCACTCAACATAATTGTCCGTCACTTTTTTGTATTTGTTATTTAAATTTCAGTGAAGCAATTTACATTAAATCAAAATTTTATTTTTATTTGTATAAGAAATATTCCTTATTTTTATTGCAAAATGAGCAATATTTTACGCGTTATCAATCAACAGAAATATTAAATAAGTGTGCTTTTTTCACGAATAAAATATTCTTTTGAGAAAAGGGTGCACGAATATGTTTATTATTTTTGTATTATACGTAGTTGAAGTTGTTGATTTTGGAACAAGTATGAATTAAAAAGGTTCTGTTTTCAAATTAAGTACTATTATAATAAGTTGTTAATTATCGTGCACGGATTACTCGTAAAAACAGGCATATTATTGAATTATAATGCACTTTGATTAACCCATTAAAATTTTACGTTGAAAATTTTTGCCCAATTTATAATAAACATGAATAACACAGGAAATATTTTTTTAATTTTTGAAAACTTAACTGGAAATTCATTCTTAATTAGCTCGATTTATTGATTTAAATTTATAAAAGATTTACAATAATAACTGCACTGGGGTCAAAACCAACGGTCTTTTAAATCTGTTTTCAAATAATTTCTAAAGAAGGCAGTTAATTATTAAAACACATTAACATTTCCTCCCGTTAGTGGCGCATCAAAGGCGCGCAAAAGTGCATTTCATTTCTGCTGCAACCAATAAAGTGAAGCCTTTTCGAATGGAGGTATTACTGTAATGGATTTCTAGCGAGATTTAAAAAAACAGATATTACAGTTACAATGTGCTGTATACAATTTTCTATATATATCTATTGAAAATGCAAAAGGTATTTTATATGAAAATTAATATTTTGTATTCTAAACAATTTTAATTATATAAATGTGTAACATATGCGTTTGAGTTTGTATATATGTTTGTATTTAATCCTAAAATCTTTGAATGCTCAGTAGAAAAGAGTATAATATGCATGAGTTCACATACACTTTGAAGTTCAATTGAAGAAGCACGTGTACTTTGAAATCGAATTTCGACATGAGTCTGAAATGAAAATATATTTTTACAATTTATTTATCGTCACTGGGTTTCACGCAAAACAGTTTTACTAGTAGCAGCTTTTTATGTCATCTATTTTAAAAATGTTAATGTGCAAAAAGTAACAAGAGTTAACAGAAATTTAAAGCAAAAAAATACTTCTACCAAGGAATATTTATCCTAATCTTAAGTTACTTTTAATGAACAAAAAAGAAAAGATACAAAACTAAAGTTTTAAGATACATGTTTGCTGTTTAGTTTTTTCATAAATATATCTTAAAGGTAGATTTATCTGTATTAAGTGAATCATGGGTTATATCTTGGGGTCAAGTAAACTATAGCAAGCCGTTCCAAAACATATATTTTGAAAATCTTATACCGTAATTTTATTAATATATAAAATATAATATGAGCGTTATTAAGATTTCATGATGTCATCAACATAAACTATGCCGTTTGGGACAAAGGGAGGTTAAAGTGGCGAAATCGCTGCATCAATTATAGGACGCGATTTAGGCAGAAACAGAATGCGTTAAAATGCAAATCAGGCTCTAGAACTATTGTATGCGACGAGCGAATAACTCATAATACTATCGTATTAAGGCTAAGACCTTTTAATACGCTTAGCGTTTGGTTTAAATTTGAGTTAACTTAAAAGTAACTTTTTTAAATGAAGTAATTTTTTATTGTATATATAAATAATGTATAAAGAGAATTGCTTTTTCTACTATAGTTATAGCTGTCCAAATATTCGTTCATACATTTTTCTCATATGAAAGTTTCAATATCGAATTTTTTCAAAAAAAAAATAACTGCTCGATAGTTTTTGCGTTAAAGTACTCTAAACATCAGCCAGCCAGTCAAAGATATAATATATGCATATAGCATTACATTTGCTATCATTGTTACAAACCATCGAATGAAACAGGATGAATTTTCATATATTTAATTAAAAAAATGAAAATATGACGTAAGTTTGAATGGGTATCTTGACATAATGAAAAATTTCACGGTCGCCAAGTTTCGAAAGCCACTTATATAATCCGCCCAGACATCACCAAACGCCATCCATTATTCCTCATATCCTCACCATATTTTCCGCATATAAATTAACTCATAACTCAACAGTATCAGGTCAAGTCTAAAGCATTTGTGTACGAGGCGAATACCCGAATTATTTCACACAGCGCATTACCTATTTAGTTTTATACTAAAAGTTAATGACACCAAGCTATTTTAATTGATCCATTAGATAAATCTGACTAGGATTTAATATACTTATTATGATACAGAAGTGGCTGAATCAAGCAACGTCAAATGTGTAAAATATTTATATAATATTCTCATAAAATGGGTCAGGAAATACCACAGACTACAAAACACATAATTACAAAATTGAGCCAAAGTAGCCGTCCTCACTTTAGAAACGAGTTACGAGGCTCTAGCGGACGATTAATTTGTTTCACGTTCTGTTTAGATATTAATATTGTAGATTATGACATTTATTACGCCTCGGCTTTATTCTTAAAAATGAACCTAGTTACATTAAATTTATTTTATACAGATACATATCCTCATCCATTATATTTCATCAAATTTGAATGATATAATGATGTTTGTTTTTAAATCACAATGATACTTATCATTATCACATCAAATCTGGAAAATTGTAATCGTTTTTTGCGTGAAATACAACTTCCAACATATGTGTGAAAGCTTAGTTCCATATAAACTTTTTTTAAGTAAGTAGAGGGACACGTACACATAGCTACATTAAATAAATGTAACTTAAAAAATATGTTAAGAATAAATTAAGTAAAATGAAATACGAACCGAATAAGTTTCCATTATAACGAAGTCTTGGGCAGTTCTTAGTTCTATAGCAACTGTTTATTATGTTTTAAGCCCAGAAAATTATATATTTCACAAAGAAATTAACTAAAGACCAGATGCAGAGAATCAGAAAGTGGAAAAAAATAGTTATATAAAAAATATACACAACTCCTTTTAATTGTTGGGCGTATGGAGTAAAAAAATATACGAGTAATAAATGATACCTATATAAATAAAAAAATACTTCTAAAACCTTCAGGATAGAACTGAATAAATTTAAGCGGAAGAGTCTATTGAGATAGCCTTTAAACGTCGGTACGGCTGGAGTCCATTATTACCGCAGCTCTCAAGTGGGGTTCAGACCTCATTATTTTTGCAGAGCATTTGCAACACAGCGGTTTCGTTGTAAGCGAGTGGGCTTCTTTTGTCGCCGAGCTTCAATGGTGGAAGATGAAAATAATGCAAAATTGTGTTCACCTTCGAATAATACAACCTCAAAGCGATTATTTTCTAAGGATCTTTGAGATGTGATTTGAATTTAAAAGCGTTGTTAAGACGTCGCCTTAATTGTATTTTAGATATTGAAGTTCGAACTGTTATAGTTTATTCTCTATAACTAGTCTGTGCTCACGGCAAAGCGCATGTCAAATTTATATCGAGACTCATATTTTCAAAGTATACCTAAAAACAATTAATTTACAAACAAAAAAAAGTATTTCATTGACTTAGTTTCTCCATTTTGCAAAAACTACACAAAAATGCGATTTTATAAAATTCATAACTTAAAAGCTATTAGAACTGGAAAAAATATTGGTACACGATATTTTCCTCAAAACGTAAGTTTCAATTCTGTATTTGTTAAAAATATTTAATTTAATCAACTTTTAAGTTAAAATTAATTTTGTTCTGATTTTTTTAATTCTAACTTTAAGTAATTATAGGAATATTAAGTCAAATTGCATTCATATTCATATTGCTACAACAATTAAGGATTAACACAATTAAGATATCATTACAAATTTACTTTGGTGTTTAGGGGTATTATGATTTTATTATCTAAGAACGTATAAAATTATAAAGAAGATAATATAAAATGTATGCAATTAAGTCTCCAAATATCAAAATTTATTATAAGATCATTTTTCCAAGTAAAAATGCCAGCACAATAGAAGAGGGATGCTCCGTTTAGTCTGGAGATAGCTCTATAAATTTTAATTTTCTTTAAACTGCCCGGATATTGTATCTCACAGTTTTTATAGAGGCTAAGAGGGGATTCCAATCAACCCACTATCTTATACAGACTAACAAAAGAATAAAAATCAGTGCAGATGAGAAAACGATCTCGATGGATGATGCAATCTTGTTTAAAAGAAACGCCTCAGGGTGAATGAAATAATGTAGCAGAAGAACTTAAGAACAAAAGAATCTATCAGTGAACGTTTAGTAATAATGATGGCTACAAGGACCACAATTTATGAAAACCGTTCAAAGCTGTATCGAAGTTTGTCGTGATACGTGACGTTGGCTTATCGTTTTAAAGATGACTTAAATTCCATTCTAGAAAGGATAGCGTGCGGATTTTTCTACTACTTTTTACTTTAGCAAATAGATTACCATTGATAATATTAAAAAGGAAAGAAAATTTCTTTTTAAATATTTATGTGATTTACTTTTAATTTTGGTTTCCTGGTACAATAACTTAACAGTCTGCGTATAAATAAAAGTTTTGGGAATCACACATCATCATCCATTAGGAAGCAAAAAACGGTACATATCATAATAAAATATTTATATCTGAATAACATTTACAAATTCATTTTTTTTCTTTACTTCTTGCTTGAAGAAAAATGAAAAGAAACAATGCATAAGTACTTGTAATATTTTTTGAAAATTTTTGTCACTGTTAATTTCAATTATTGTGATGTAATAACAACTCTATGACCTAATGTTGCTTTTAAAATATTAATCTAAAATATATTATTTGAAACTATAAAAAAATAGCGAATTTGTAGTTAAACACTTTGCAATTTAATATCTCAGGAAGTTGAAGCGGAATTTAGGATTTTGCTCATAAGTTTTGTAACCATTTTTCAGATATATTAGTGACTGGACTCATTTAAACATTATTTATTCATAAATTTAAGTAAATATGTCTTAAAGAGCATATAAAAACAAAAGAACAAAAATTGCTATTATGGAAATGATTGTTTTTAGTGAAAATAATAAAATAAATTAAATTCGAAAAAAAAGGTCTCAAAGCTGTTGACGACTTCCTGTAACAAGTTTAATTAAAGTTTTAACTGCTTAAGTAACGAGTAGTTAATTCATTGCAAAGAATTTTAATCCTTAATACTCAGTCGGGCTATTTTTATGGCTTACTTAACCTAACTAAAGAGCATCTAAAAGAACCTTAACACCCATAAATATTTTATAAAAAGTTTTCAGTTAAACTTTTTTAACATCAATATATGAGAAAGTGTAAGTAAGACGTAAATATTATATTTTCTTAATAAATGAAAGTTATATAATCGAGGTCCAAATATCGTCGGCTGTGAAGAATGTATTACGACACAATATTTTACAAACGAGAAAACCTTATGAAATTATACTCCCAACATGTTACCGAAAATCCCACAAATATCACGATATCTAAAAAGTGTGTCATTTTTTAGGGTCTAGATTAGGGACGAAATGTAGTAGGGTCGTGCCGTAGAATTAATGAGGCGATTTATCTGCGGGTATTGTAGCATCAATGTATTCAAATTGGATAACATTCAATTTAGTCACCTTTTATACTTTTAAAGACTGTAGAGTTACATTTATTATGAAAACACATAAACGATTTTCTAGGATATTAATTTTTTGTCTTCAATGAGAATGATGAAATAAAAGATGTCATTAAAATTATTTGCATCAGTTGATAGGTCAAGAAAGTTACTTAAATTCAAAGAACTTCAATTAACATATCAGTGAACAAAAATTTAAGTCACTGAACAGCCTTACCTACAGTGTAGGAGTTGATATATTAAAACCGGTACCAGCAATCTTGGAGATGACAAAGTGAGCAATAATAATACTATGAAATGTTACGATTACCTTTAGATCGTAAACTACAACTAGCTGTTACCAGTCCTTCTATTAACTAATGCCTTAAATTATGTAGGACGGCTCTTGGAGAATGTTAGCCTTGTTCGATCGGACCATAACTTTAACTATTTGTTTGTTACAAGATGGAAATATATGGTTTGTTTTGTTATGTGTTTTCATAACGGTTTTGTTATAACTGACCTGATATATATCAACGGATTTAATAGCTTTAAGAATTTTTTTTATCATTATCTTCATTGTTTGCCAATGTAGTATACAATAATAAAACTTATAAAAGTAAGATGTATATGTATCTATATAACGGTAGTAAAAATATATAACATAATAAGTGTATGACTGCGTTGTAACAAGTGACCGAAATGCCCAGTGAAAACTTTTGACAAAATGTAATAGCATATTCTTTTGAAACATAAATCGTTGGTCTGTTAGATTAGCTTAGCGGTAACATTTGCGGTGCCATTATTCTTTGAGTTGACTACGGTCCACAGTCGACGATAAATATATACGTTTATGGCGGTTTTATTATATGGGATTGCGTTGAGGACTCCCTTTTGATGTCAGATATTTTTCTTTTCATAAAAGCGATTTAATGGAAAAGTTGTTTCTGAATGAGGAATGTTTTAGATTTCAATATTGCTTGTTTTTATAATATTTAATGAACTTAGAATGGTTGAATTATTCATCAGTCTGTCAATGACTGGATTTAATTATGAAAATATTTATTCATAATTTATTCTTCATATAAATATATCGGTCATCAATAATAAAACCTGGCAATAAAAATTGAATAACATATAAGTCTTTCAGGAATATTTTGCCCTCAGACAAACTTTACCCCACGTTAGGTTTACCTGTTTGTGTACCTTTAGGAGTACAAATAATACATTCTTGGTAAACTTTTCCACTCACAAGCGAACTTATTTTTGACTAACCGTCTTTGTATAACACTTTATGTATTCGCAAATAAAGTTCAAGCTGGCTTGTAATGTATGAGGCACTACACAACTTTCCGATATTGGAAATTTTATGTATGATTTTATTAAAATTTGTTCTGCTATTAAAATATTATCCCTTACATGTTTGGAGAAAAAACAAGTAGGCACATTAGAAGTTTACTGATAAAATAAATGATAGATTTTATCCTTGATACGTGGAAACATGTACTCAAAAAAAATCTAATAGCTTTTATCAGTAAATTAAGATTGACAAATGAAAAGGGGCGAAGAAAGATTGACGAAGAAAATGTTCAACTGAAACGTTTTTCAAGTCAAGAAACACGCAAAGCTTTAAAACATACGGTTTGATATCCAAAACAACGAATATTAATTAGATATTAAACTTATTTGAATCAAAAATTCCTTTCGTCCTCTACTTGGATATAAATTTTAAAACAATAAACAAAGTGATGATTAGTTTAGAGCAAATTAGTTAACGGATCATTACTTTGAGTTTTCATGGTAATCTATCACTCATTCTGAAGTGCTAAGAAAAACCAATTCGTTTTAACTCAGCTGAGATAAGTTTAACAATATCGACAAAGCCGTGAGTGTCGACGTCAGAATCTGATTGATTGACGAATATAGCGCCTTTAGCGAAAATGTATAGTAGAAGTCATAATTTATGAGTGTTATAAAAATGGTTGCTTTTCACCATCCATCACGTTGCATGTGATTACTCGATGTCGAAGGGTGTTGTATTTTAGTATCTCAGTTTCGCCTCAAACTAGTGTAATCCCATATCAATACCCAATCCCATATTCTACGTTACAGTGATTTTATTGAGTTAAAAATGTGTAAAAATACATATTGAATTGGTTTCTTAGGTGACTGAGAACGAAAATTGATAACTCTCAATGTTATTTTCAATAAAAATTGTCACGGGAAATAAAACAATATTATTGTAAAATGAGATAATTCTTCTCAGATCTTTTATAATTCCTATAAAATTATAAATAATAATAAAAAATAAACATTGATTAGGTAAATACATTAATAATTAAGTAGCCAAACATGAAGACGATATAAAAACTATATAATAGGTAAAAACAATTTGAAGGTAGGTGTAAATTTTTATGTTTTGTTTTCGAAAGAACAAATACAGAAATTCCATTAGTACATTAACCGCATGCACCTTATAAATTTAACTACTCGTAATAAAACACGATATGGTATTTCAAAATAAAGGCTTCATTTTAAGATAAAATTATTCTGACCGCCATAATTCATTTAAGAATAAGTCCATCCCATAAAACCCACGTCTCTCACGGCTGAGTAGGAATTAAGTAAGTGAATTTGAGTTAAGTTTATATGGATAAATGGTATGGCTAAGATATATGTAAGAAATATGATGGCTATTGAATTTGATGATGTAATCAGAAAAATCTTTTTAAGACCCACAGAAAGTTAATATATAAATTTTGGGTTCACAGATAAATTTATAGTTTATATTATAATCGATAAAAAAATATATATTTTTATAACGTGCTTTATATATTTTTCTGGATATTATCCATATTATAGTATAGGTAAAAAAATAAATATTAATTTTGATCCTTACAGTAATAATATTAACGTTTATAATTTTATATAGATAATAAATTCAGTCTTATCAATCACAATATATATATGTATATATATATATATATATAACTAATATCTAGTCATAACATATTTTGAGCAGCTTTTATTGCTTTTTGAAAGTACAATTGTTCAAATTATTCTTTATGCACTCCAACATATATAAATATGTTAAAATGTAACAAAAATAAACTTGGTTAGTGTATAGTAAACCCTAACCTCGGATAACGTTACTAATATCTTATGACGTAAAAAGTTTAGTTTTACGTTATAGTTTATTGGTATTTTTTTTTCAGCAATGTTTAAAATTAAATATGCTACAGTTTACATATATTAAACAACAAAAAAATGTTTAGATGCTCGACTCTACCTTAAATTATATAATAGAACACTTTTGCTTTAAAGTTCATGCCATGTTAATGTTAACCCTTAATTATAATAAACAAGATTTCTTAAAACTCCTCCTTAAAAAAATAATAAAAATAAAGATTAAATACTTATAGAAAAACAATTCTAAGATAATAAATGTATGGAAGTCTCAATTACATTAAGCAGGTAAATAAATGAGAACGATATAACAAGCCCATTCACAATTTATTGGACTCCAAGGAATTTAGTGCCTTATTAATATAACAAAATGGAATTGAATCAATTTTACATATTAATGGCGTTTTGTTTAACTAATCGATGTTTTTCTTTATAAATATTATAATACACGCACTTGTATACAGTTCAACATATTTTTTGCAATTTTTTCACGAGCGTTCTTGAAATAACTGAATATTTTTGATGATTTTTTTTATAATAATAAAAACGTAATAAAAAAGAAACAAAATATTATGTTCATTAACATTTTATTACATGTCGTATGAATAAAAATATTCTGTAGCTACATACACAATGTTTCTACATAGAGTCGATTGTCGTAAAATACAGGCACAGCCTTCAAAACGTTTTGCCTGTCTTATTAACTAGAAAGCTTGCTCGTAAATGCCGAAAATGTTCTGGCAACGATAAAATTCATATTCCCTTGATAAGCGTTTTTGTAATTCAAAGATTTCCCAAAGTTTTTCCCGTATGGGAAAATCGCGTAATACCATTAGACCATTTTATAAATAAGGAAACAAACCACAAACGCCTTCTTAGTTATACGAATCAGCAATAATATTTGTTTATTTATGGACCGACTTTCCTCATACTAGTTTGATGGATACGTAACATGACGTAATAATGTTTGGTATAGAAATATTGATAACATTTCAATGTAATCAATCATAACGTGTAAGTAAAATGATACATAATTTAAGTAAATTTAACGATGTAATTATGACACTAAGTTTATTTTCTGAGTTATAAAATTTTAATTATGGTCTTAGTTAGCAAGATTTTCTTAGTCTATGATATAGTTGTGGGATTCTTGCATTTCAATTATTTTTTAAGATCACCTATCCCACTACAATTCACGTTTTCTTTGGGGACCAGATTTTTGCAGTGTATTAAATTATTTTTTAGCTTTAAGATATTAGACATAATATATACTCTTTATAAAGACCGGGAAAAGTATATAGAATGACGAAAACACTATTCTAGTAAGCCACCTTTATACAGAAAAACGTATATTCTGTAAATGATCTCCATTTAAGGCCCAATGTACATAAAAAGACGGAAACACAAACAAGGCGGAATTCCTAAGGTAATGAGGTCTTGCGGTGCGCTAACAATGTTGGCCTTTGACTCCTGAAACTTTTCGGGTAAAAATATTTGGAAGATTCTAGATTCTTAACAATAGAATGCGTACTAAATATGTGAAGCATAAAAAATATATTTCCAGGCATGTCGTTATAAGAATATAAAAATATTAGGTAACATAAATGATTTATTATTGCGAAAAAAATGCTTTTTTAATTAAAAACGTTTAGTTATTTTATCGAGTACTATGAAATCGGATGTTTTAAATAGTGTATAAATTATTTTAATTTTATTATAGATTGAAATAAATTAAGATAAAATAAAGAAACAATTTTTTATAAAGCTAATATGTAGTTTTTAATGTCGTATCTTCCGATCTCAATATTTGCAACAAGGCTCGATCAAATTTAGTTTTATTGTTTAAATCCTGGTCATTGATCTTTTTAACATGATACCTTTTTTCTATCCCATAAATTTTTATATTTTAATTTTATTTATGTGAAAATCTAACAATAGCCACAAAAAACTTATTGTCCGATCGTGAAAAATATTACTAATAGTTAAAATTTCACTGATTTCCAACAGCAGATTTAAGTAACTCAATTTTGTTCTACAATATCGCAAAATCTCCATTTAAAGCTTGTATTTTACCTTCACAGACCTTATAAGGTTTTTTTTCTTGTCAGCATAGTATTAAAAGCAACGGAAAGTAGGGCGATTAAGTCACGCATCATAGGGGCTTTGCACAGAATATACACATGCACACATGAATATAAAATAAAGAGGGGATGACTTCTTTTACAGAACCCACAATGGCCTTTTTCAGTCCTTTTGAATGATCTCAGACCTATCTACAATATGCATCTTTATACTCTAAAACGAGTTTAAGATTTATCCCGTGTCAATTTGAAATAATACTGTATGTGTGTATGTGTGGATATACATATATCTAATATACATTATACATATGTGTATGTAATGATGTTAGTCTGAATGTTTGTGTTCGAGTATCGTATGTATCGTATGAAGATATGTGTTGAAATTTAATTTTGTATTGTAACCTTATTTTTGGTACTTATTACTCTTCCACACAAATACAGTTAACAGTTATTAAAAGTATTCTAATCTCGGGGTATGTTTGCAAGTCTGCTAATTTATTTTAAAGGAGCTAAAGGGGGAATGATAATTAAAAACACAATTATTTCGAACATTGGGAGTGACGTGAAATAAGAAATAATATTGACATGTGAAATGAATTTTAAAATAAGAATCTTGTTTACTCACCGATAAATTGAAGAGCGATGCATGAGATGCAAATAACAACAACTTGCATGACCAGAGGCATTTTGTATGTCTTTATCACTCCTCCAAAATTTACACCATATTAAGGACATTCCATCTTTGACACTAATTACACTTCGTAAGCACTTGAATTATAATTTTCATACAAATACTCTCGATTGCATTTTGGTAAGTCAGCACATATATCCTGAAACAATAAAATATGGCTTAATATATATATTTTTTTTATACTATTTACTTTAATAAAAATACCTAAGGTCTTACTAGACTCGGTTGCATGCAATCTAAGCTACATCAATTTCAAACAAATATCCTTTTATTTATATTCGGTGTTTTATATTCCTAACCTTTCAATGAAAAAACTCAAAGACTTTTAATCCAATTTGCTTTATACAATGTCATTTTGGATGATATCCAAAATCTTGAGCTCAACAAAATATTTGTTTTGATGTACGGCCACAGTGCTATCTCCGCAATCGTGGGAAATGGCCTCTATAAAAATAAACAAGAGATATATTTTCCTTTAAATTCCTTTAAAACATTATAAAGATATAGAGAAATATAAAGATAAGATTGAACAGATATGAACTTTTATCCTGTGAAAGAATAAAATTTCGATTAGAGTATCTAGTTGTTTTTAAGGAAAAAAATATGATCATAAATTTTAGGCTAAAAATAAGTTAAATAAATGTAATTTACATTAAAAATAGTATCTATACTTCACTTAGGTAATGAAAGCCATCAAGTACAATATCACTTCAACTCATAAACTTTCACGGAAAATTTTAGTATCAGTCACACAGTCTTCTCGAATAGCTACCCCCTATATGTTGTCAGCCGATACATCGGGTTCCGGAATATTGTTAGTTGTAGTTTTCATGAGATAAAAATCTCATGAAAACTATAACTAATAAGAGTAATTTTATATAGCTTTTAATTCTCATGTTAAACGCGCCTCACTAACACTAGAGATTTGCACTGTTTTTTCCTGTCAGCCAACCATCTCCTGGAGAATAATTCCATGTCCTACTGACGTGGCGTATATTACATTTATGAGCCTAACGTTCATGAGTCTAACGATAACATAATGGTGACCAGGGGAGAACTCGCTTATATGAAAATCTCAATGAGGCTGCTCTGTGACTCTTCAATATTCTTTAACGCAATTGGTTTTTAGAAGATTTTAATGTCAATCACCATGACTTAATTCAATCTGACTGACCACGCTTTAGGAGAAGCTTGGAATTTCGCATTGACGCTAATTTTATCTCGGCTAAAAATGAAAGCTATGAGGATGGGGAATGTAGACAGGCGATTGTTACTAATAAACCCATTGAGAACTCCTGAACACTTTTAGTCAGAAAAGCGAATTTGGTGGTACATATCATAAGCTTTTTATAAAATACACCATATCTTTGCATCAGGTTTAGGTACTTCTCAACTTTGGATCAGTTACCACCTTTCTCACCGTACAGAAATTCTTCTATGACAGAGGTCTGAATTAGTAATAACCAAGTACTGAGATCTCTACTTAGTCTCGACGTGTAGTGGGAAAGCTTTTTTGACGTTTTAAAAACTTATTAGTTACAACTTGTTGGTTGCAACTAATCTAGTCAGCCATGAGCATAGAAGTAAGGTGGGCAATCTCCGAGTATTTTTAGAATACACTTTGGACACTGTGCATTAATTGTACGCCTTTATTCCTGCCAATTTTTTTATCCGATGTCTTAAAGGCTCGAATGGATAAGTTGTTATTGAAATAATGTTTTAACCACTTACAGCTACATTTCCACCTACCAAAATGATATCGCACAATCCGCATACGTATATTAAATAAGTAATCAGACAAAAGAAATTAAAGTTCCCGGTAACAATTTGTACGTTAATGACTATTATTCAAACTTCATATATTTTCAAACACAATGTTACTTCAAATTTATTTGTTTTGTGCATGAAGCAGGTGTCCGGATCCAAATCGGTTGGCAGTGTTTCACTAAACTCGTTACCAACTTTTACTTTGGGATTAAGTCAGTTACAAACCTAAAGATTTTTATTAAAAGTTTCGTCCAAACCAGCTTTAACTTTGTGAAAGTACGTTTGATTCGAGAGTAGATTTGCAAAGCAGTATTTAAAGTAAGTGGAAAGCTTTGGAAATTTTCGACCTAGCTATAGTTTGTTTTTACAATGATAAATTTTATCTACATAGGCCTTTAAATTCTTGTGCTTTCAAAACTAAATTAGACTTCTATTAAGAACTTGAACTACGCTGTAAGGAACTTTTGACAATATTACCTAAAGTTAGAAATATAATTTAAAGTTTATTATAAGATATGGATTTGAATAATAGATAGCGTTGACTTTCCAGATTTGATAAATCATAATAGAAAGCTCTTATTAACATATACACTGAAATATAAGTATTGTGATCATGGTCAATTTTATTTGCTATAAAAAAGTCAGTCGAGTCAAAAGTTCTAATTGATATTTTGGAGAAATTCACAAAAATATTAATGTCACCATTCTTAATCTTCTTAACGAAGAAAAGAATAAAGAATGATGTGTTAATACAATGAACACGTGATAAATGTAAAAACGTTTTAAGTTCTAGAATAAAAAAGCATAATTATTTTTAAATTTTGTTTACATATAATGACCACGTAAAAACAAAATAACGTGATCCCATATTTTATTGAAATAAGTAAAACAAGTACCGGCCTGATGGATTTACATTAACTCTGTAGTGCTTTTAGGGATTTAATAATTTATTAAAGGTATACACTTTTCATTAATAGACATTTTCCAAATATAATAAATGTGGGATATGACTTTTTAGAAAACGCAAAATTGCAAAAAAAATTAATAATTTTCTATTTTTTATTTGTGTACACGAGTATATAAAACCAAGCCATTTTTTTTTGAACCGGTGTTGATAGTCGGCCTCAATACTAATAGTGTCTGATGTCTGTAAAACTCAAAGAAAAGACAAAATGATCCATTTGCATTCAAAGTTCGATAGGTCAACTAGAAATAGTCGTATCGAGACCAAAAGAAGAAACAAAATTGAACCTATATGAACAGCATATTTTATCCATAAGATGCGAAGGTAAGTTGGACCAATTTCCTTAAAGTCTGTTAATCGAAAATTTAATATAAAAATCTTCTATGATATTAAATAATTATCAGTTTGTTTATTGAATTATTTATAGATTCTTTCTCGGAATTCCAATTTTAAAACTTCAAATTGTTTTTTGATGACCGTCTTTATCACGGATACTGAAATTTACATAATCGTTGAAAACTTTATAATTTTATATGTGTCCTTTAATTTTTTCCACTACTAAAAAAACTTTGAAACCAGATATCATCGAAATCTGTTCAGACACTTCTTTAATGACATTGTAAGAAACACAAACAAACATTTACATTCAAAAATTGTATATCACTTATAACGAAATATTCTATTTTAATATTAAAGAAGTTGAAATGTGAAATTCTATCTCCTGTGTAATAATTACTGCATTGAAGTTGAAATTTGGCGTATAAACAGTTAAAAGCTGAGCGAGTAATGAGTACCGAATAATGGAACGAGCGCTAATGTTTCAAATGAATCGATTGTTTGCGGGATAAACTTGGATTTTGTACGATAGTCTGCTGAATTTTATTTCAATATAATGAAAGGTTATTTGTATATGATTTATCTAATCATACTAGATAAAAGTGATTAAATAAATTATATAAAGGAAACATAAAAGAAATAAAATTAAATAATAGATTTTATAAATGGAAAAACATTTATTTTTGCGTCGTTTCAACAACTTTGTCGTAACCGTCATCAAGGGTAGACTGCTTAAAAGTGTGTAAAATCTAAAATGGAAAATAAAACCCAAAAAACATAGTTTGTGTTAAACGTGCCCTCCAAAAGCCTTAGATATCATTATCTTTTCATAAAAGTCTTCATTAAACACAGCCTTTTTTAGTATTGTTTAACAAATATGTATCATAATAAATTCTCTACTATATAATATACCACGATATGTCATTAAAAGTTATATATCATACTCATATTAAGGAACGTCAAGGGATCTTCATTATTAACCATTATTTATAAAAAATAATTTTTTTGTTGTGTAATATAGGATAAAACTTTCCTACAACGACTAACCAATCACAAAATACATTTGAATAATACGTTAATTAGCTGCAAATGAAAAATAAATGAAACGGAGATAATGTTTCGCTAACAATGGGTTTGTACGAGAACCAATCAGGACCACGTCAGCTACGTTTGATCACATCGGCTTTACAAATTTTATGCACAGATTTCATTTGTTTATACGCATAAAATTATTTTATAAGTGCCTCTCATATATGATATTATTTTACAGTCAGAATAAGGATTAAAAAAAAATAATATATCAATTTCTTTATGAAGCAATTGAAATCATAATGCGAAATATAAAAATATTTTAAAAAGAAAAAGTCATGGAACAAACCACTGTCACTCATTCTTTAAGTGTTCAAACTCGATTTAGCAATGCAAAAACCTCATTATGAAGTTTCCCTACTTCAACGTAGAGTCAGTTACAGAAAGTAAAGGTTTTTATTTAAACTTCCAACGTCCTATTCTGTCATAATTTTTGTAAATTCTTTTTAAAAAAATCATCCAAATGTTAGTTGGATAAAAGTTATTTTAAGCATTATTTAAATAAAATGCTTTTATTAAACGTATAAAAAAGTTAAAAAATCAATTTTCTAAAAAGTTTTGTGATTCATTTATATTAAAATAGAAAATACAAGGAAGCCGTAATTTATAAACAAAGACACTTAAAATATTTTAATTATATTTTTTTCTTTGTATGTAATAAATATTAATATGAAGGTAAGGTGACTGTAATATTTTATTAACTTTTAAAGACATTATTTCCAATTTAGCTGGTGATAAAAAAGGTCACAATAATTGTTTATTTAGGACTTCACAATATATTTTTAATGTTATTCATTTATTAAACAAAATAAAAGTGTTTATGTTTTCACTAAAATGTTTTCTAAATCCCAAAAATATTAAGTTGAATATATTATTTTCGCAGATTTTGGGATTAATAGCTTCCTTACAGTTTCGCTGTTTTGTATGTAGTTATACAATCAGCTTATATTATTTTCCAGAATAAAACTTTAATAATTTAAGCTGGTTTAAGAAGCTAAAAACGTCAATTAATATATCCGTATTATTTTACGTTCACTTTCACTTTTCAAAGTAATTCCGCAATCTTGTGTACCTGAAGAAAACTAAAAAAAGAAACATCGTGCGTTCATTAAGAATGATAGATGGAAATCCTACGGATGTTTATGGTTCAGAATCACTAGATTTATCAGACATAAAATTATCATTTCGTATTAATCTGTCCATATTACTGAAACATTCACTTCAGCTTTCCAATTCGAGGCCAATATGTCCGATATTCAAATCAGATCACGATTGTCGATATCCGTGTTGCCTTTGTTTTAACCATTTATGGTACTTTAAATATCTTTTGGCTCTGACTGCTCTGTTTAATAGTAATTTCATTTCAAATCACGTGCAATATGCATCACTCATGTCTATGTCGATTTGTGAAAGCTAATGCTATTTTCATTTGAATAGTTATTTTGTGATTTGTCGAATTTGTTCAACGGAATGCTATTACAGAGCCGCAGATTTAAAATGTTCAACTATCATTACTTTCACAAATACACTTTAGTATTGTATAGTGTTAATTTTGCTATGTTTATGTAGATTATAAAGATCTTAAATTTATGCTATTGAAATAAAAGTAGCCAAGTAAAACTTAAAAACCTACCTCTATTCAGATATAATATCACAACATAATTAATAACAATAGGAAGAGCTATAGATAGCTATATTTTCAGAATTATCTGAAAGTTATAAAAAAAGTAAATGATAATATTGACATTTTATATTCCATATTAAAGACGATTCTAAAATTGTTTATAACATTTTGTAACGAAAATGAAAATTTATCCGAGTTAATACTACGCTATTTATTAAAGTTAACTAAGAAACTCGATGCTTAGGTTTTTATGAGGGTTAGCTATAATAAGAATACAAATTTACCATATCTTTTATATAATTATATTGATCATCAATCTGTTTGTATGTGTGTTATTAACGGCTAATCTCTGAAACTTTTGGATCGACTTCGACTAGACTTGCACTGGGTTTTTAATCTATAAAGGAATTAGTACTGAAGCTGGTTTGATTTGATTTTTTATTTATTTTGTAATTATCTAAAATAAAATAATATCTGAGTATGCATATCTATTAAATTAATTTTATTTGATCGTTTTTTTTACTGTTTATTTACGAAGCCAATGAAATAGAATTTAACTAAATAAATAAATCTATTATTAAATTTGTAAAAAGAAGAAGGCGAGGTTTCAGATATTTGACTGAAAAATTGGTATGTTTTAATATACAAATTGTCATTAGGCACGAGTGTGTTTTATTTTATTTAAATTGGTTATTCATAAATATTAAAAATATTATTAAATGTTTTATAGTAACGTTTTTCATAAATTAATAAAATAAATAATTATAACAAAATAAAATTCTTGAGATATCCGATACATAAATTTTTATCGAAGTTTAATCTAATTAAAGAATATCAAAATAAACGATAGGCGTTATGAAAATTTATTTTAAGGGTATATTTGTTTTTACATTTTCGTCTACCTTGGCCAATTTAAATAAACCTATAATTTTCTGATATATATATGTATAAAAAAAATTTCACCCCTTGTACATATATTTCCTGCCTTTTGCAAAACTTAACGCTATATTTAAATATCAGGCATATAACGAACTTATTTCACTTAAACTTTTTGATGAGATCTCGTACCTGCCTTCAAACTTCTCTTCATTATTTTGGAAACCCAAGGTTGAGCGCCTTTGGAAAAAAACTATTATTTATAAGTTTCAATACGGAAATTATTATGATTTTCTGTCATTCCTTTAAATAAAAATACAAAAAAGTAAAGCTTATTTAATAAAATCCCAATATACTTTGGACCAAATAAATTTAAATATATAATTATAATCATGTGTTTAAAAAATCTGGCATGATAGCCTTATTGGTAAGGGTTCTAGCTGTAACATATTGCCTGGTCGGGTTGCATGGATTTCTAGTATAGTAGTTGTTAATGGTCCCTCGTTTTAGCCAAAGGCAGTAAACGCTGGAGTTCCTCAGAGGTCTGTTCTCTCCGTAATTCAATTTTTGCTTTACCTTAATGATTATCTTTTACAGACTGTTTTTGGTTACACAGATAACAGCATAGTTGTGAAGTGGTATGAACCCAGCCCTAGAGTGAGTCGGAATCAATTAGAGTTGGAAAAATAGGCCATGGAAGAGCCTCTTTTCACACTTAGACAGTCTCCAAATGGCGATGGCATATTTGTGAAATTTAACGCCACCAAAATGCAAGCGTATCCTTTCAACTCTAAGAGAAGTCCGTTCACCTTGACTCCAACTTTTGGCAACGTGTCTTTGGAATACTCAGACCGTCTTCAGATATTGGGTATTGAGGTATCCTCGAACCTTAAGTTTAGGCGGTTTATTGTTTATACAAATCACAGGTCTGGTCGTGTCTGGAATACTGCTGTAACATCTGGGCAGGCGCTGCCAAATGTCAACTCATTTGCTTTTACTCAGTGGCAAGACGTGCAAAAAGACTTATTGGTTATCATAACTTGGTTACATCCAATCTCGTTAGCCTAGAGCAGAGGCAAAAAGTAGCCAGCCTCTCGGTATTTTACAGGATACACTCTGGACAGTGTGCATGTGAATTACACGATTTATTTCCCGCATCCCCTTTCTATCATCGGATAACTAGACGCACGGTGAGCCTCCATTCTTTCGTTGCAGATCTTCCTCGCATCTGGATGAAGCTATACGCTTCCTCCTTCCTCAGGCGCACAGCAATAGATGGGAACAGTTAGCCTGCATCTGTGTTTCTTAACGTTATAATTTGCGTGTCTTCAAGAAAAGGGTGAATAAGCTGATTCTGAGCTAGTGCGTTCACCACCAACGACTTCATTACCACTTTCGTACGGGTGAAATGACAGTCAAGTATAAGTCGAAAAAAATCACTTTTTTGAAAAAAATCACACAAAAAGGCTTTGCATGGTTTAAATAATACCTAAATTTACACTTTTTTTGATCCTTACTAATCGACGTTATGAAGTATTTACTTTTAAACAGAAGATAGATGTGATAAAAGTGATACCCGTAGGTGATGATTCATTTTATTAGTTGTTATATTATTCAATAAACATGCGGGTACGACTTTCATAACAATTTTTAAATCTTTTAGTTAGCATTTTGTCAGTTCATGGTCACGGTTGCTGTAATAATGTAAAAAATAAAACCATTTGGGTATCCAAAAAAATATAGTTTTTTTATTTAATTATATTAGACTGGCCATTGGATTAAGTGATTATATGCTGTATATGAATATCAAATTAATAAAAAAAAAAAAAAAAAACGAATGCACACTAAATTATGATTCTAGAATTTTCTATACAACATGTAGGTTAATAATAATTTTTACAACATCTGAAAAATATATTTACAAGAAATCATGTTTTAACTTGTTATTATAGAATTCTTTACTTTTCTATCGGAGTTCTTAAAAAAGTTTTTGGTCATAAATATGAATAGTATAAAAAGTAGAATTAAATCTTCATAACAAACATTACTTCTTTTCCTCGTCAGATGAATAAAAATGGGGAAGTTTTTATCTACCGACAGCTAGTTGCTACTTTTTGTACGAAACACACTTTTAAAGCGAGATTTGTTATTTCAACATTTATCATTTAAATCTGTGAACTTTAACATTTAATAACTACATAGTATTAATATAACAAGAAACTTAAGTCAAAAATATTAACAAGAAATGTATGTCAAGAAAATATAATTACTATGTCTATACTTATTCCATGAGTATCTGTGTGTGATTATAATCACTAAGGATTATATATCTTCAATTTAAATAGAACACTTAGAAATAATAAAATAAAAGTATTTGTAATTTTCAAACAAAATGTGATAAATAAAATTTGGTTCCCGAATTGTGTAACTACTGCAGCATTTGTGAAGACAAGCTGAAATGCAAACTCCATTGTCTAAATAATTGGTATTCGTTTTCAATTAATTTAAACATATATATTTGTAATATTGGACAAGTGATTGGTTAAAATAAAGTAGTGGTAATCATAATGTTTCTAATCGTTGGAAGTAGATCATTATTGATATAACTACAATAATCATTTCAACCATCAATCAGTATTTATTACACGTGGTTGATAAAATTACATGTAGAAAACGTGGGTGCTATTGACTTGAATATCTGTACTCGAATTTCCCAATTGATTTATTGCTATTCAATAAACCTTTGTGATATACGCTATACAAATGAGATTTGCCGTATAATGGATTATAATTTGATTGAAATATATGAAGATAGACCAAATAAATCTGAAATGTTATAAAGCTGTCTTTTCCTTAAATAATATTGTTCTGCATCGTATATTACAATGCAATAACTAATCTTCTCGGTACAACGGTTTCAATCAAAGTTAGATATACAGTAGGCCTATATATTTCGTTACACGATTGAGATATTAATCAATTTGAAAGTTATATTTTTAGCAGGAAATATATTTATTATTTAAATACATATTTAAAACCATAGAAGGCAAAATATAAAAAAGTAATAAAATCAAAAGCAAAACCATTTCTTTCGTTCATTGTATCTTGTCTTTTGATATAACTTTGATATCACCTCTTGAAACTATTATTTTAATAGAGACGAAACCTCTTAGCATTCAATGGATTCACCATGCGGGTGCTGGGTCCATCGCGTTGCAGGGAGAGGAGCTTCAACAGTGCCTGGGACTTGCGACCCAGGTGTAGGTTTAAGGGACCCCTATTTAATGCGCGTTAAACGCTCACCTCCACTGTCCAAGCTCCTCTCTCTACCTAAACAAATTTGATATTTTTTTTACTGATATGAAATTAATCAACAATGTGATCCAATGGAAATATATTAGTAATAACTGCAACTGCTTTCAGTCTATCATTGAAACTTAAAAACATTGTTTTTAGTTTCATTACCAAGTTTAAATTACAAAAATGTCTTTATATACTATAAGGAATCAAGAACTGTTAGTATTGTGAGAAAATAAAATTAAATAATTCATTTTTTTTCCGATACAATGAGTACAATATCATACAAATACATATACACCACATATGTCACAGATTTATGTAAGAACAAAAACTTTTGCTTGGCGTGATGAGACAAATAAATAGATTTCAAATTCTATCAAAAACTACATTTTTACAATGTATAAATACAGTTATACAAATAAAAGCTTTGAATGAAAGACTAAATTAAATTACAGTCTGGATTCAGATGAAAAGGCAGTATAATTACGTTACGCTGTCATGATTACAAATAGGATGCCAACTGTTGTATTCCAAGTGTCTGCTTTATTTTCTTACATAAATGATTTATATAATAGAATCTTTAATAAGCTTCTCTTTCTTCATATTTTAATCGCAATGATATTGTTTTTTTTCCTTTTAATAAATCCGCTAGGTGTAATATTTTCATTGAATATTGTTTGTAAGGAATTTTCTTTATTTACACATTTTGGTTTCTCGTGGTTTACTTTGTTTTTGTTAAGATTTTTTGCATTATCTGGTCACAAAGTTAAATATAAAACTGTGAAAGATGTTGTAGTCACCCTTGGCGCACTGATTTTTCAAGTTTAAACTTCTTCAGGAATAGTAGCAATTTTGTTTTGTACGTAATGTTACGTAATGAAATTCGTAAACTCCAAAATATTTCTTTATTACTGGGATGACAGACGGAGAACCCTGATAAATTTTGGGCAAAGTCATGAATATGGCGTATAGGATAAGTGTTAGGGATTCTCCACAGGGTTAGCGAATCTCCACAGGGACACCATGTTGTATCTTATCCTACGCTAGATGAAGAGGAAAAGTCCAAGGATTATCAGAGGGTCTTGCTGTTTTTCATTTTAACAATGTATCAAATTATTGTTATGCTAACTTGTCAGGTACGAGACTTGTTGGCGCGCAGAACACTAGTTGATCTGCAGTTGTCTTGATGTGGAAGACTGTATTTTTTTATGGTGTCTTATACGTTCTAGATCGTAACATGTTGTGTATGTGTATAATTTAGTATTTATAATTTTTTCATATGTATAAGTTATCGTATTCTCCACAAGTGTATGTCAATCAGGTTGAATATAATTTTTACATTTTTAAATAAAAAAAATATTTCATATATCCATTCTTTTGCACACAATGATTTTTAAATTTACGTAGAAAAACGAAAAGAAGACAGAAATGTTTTTTTGGAACTCAGCACCGTTGCTGTACTATTTATTTATGTTAAACCCAACAGACACATCCACCTTGTATATTGGATCTCCACGAAAAATGTTACCTGTTACTATTTATTAAGGATATTTGGAGGTAAATAAGGTAAAACACAAAGAAGCAGGTTTCTATATGTGTACTAAAGCTTTCCAACAGTAGGAGCTCCGACATCTCTTCCTAGTTAAATTTATAGTCAAATGATGAGTTCGACATATCTACATTCTTTACCACCTTGACTACTCAAACTCAATTTAATATCATTCTTCCAGGATATAAAGTAATTATATATATTAAAAATTTATGAATTTTTGACCCAATTTAGCAAAATCTTATTTATATGGGAATTTCGACGATAATCAGGTAAAACTTAATTTAAAATGCTTAAATTGAGTTTCTTTGTAAAGATAATTCAGTTATATATTTTTTTCAACACTTTCATAATTATCATTTTAGTTTCGTAGTATTTTAGTCATCAATAAATCAAAAGGACAAATAAAATTCTTTACTTTTAATAATAAGGAGTTTTCAATTCATTTTTACATACAAAATTATAAACTTAATGAGATCTAAGATTTTCGCGAGTATTCATTTAAATGAAACTAGTATTATTCGGATTTACTACGCGGATTATTTAAAAACTACATAATCCCGACGTTTCGGTTACTTTGCAGCAACCGTGATCACGGGCAGACGAGGTATTTATAAAATATAGTCAAAAAACATAAGAAAAGAATTTACAATTAATATCTAGAATAAACAAACAAACACATACATATATTTGTATTTCATACAGTGTGCATTAAATTTCTGAATAGTAATTTTTGTCCATAACAATTGGTATTAAATTAAAAAAAATGAAGTTAATTTTTTTCGATGACTGCATTTACTGTTTCCGGCGTACTAAGTGAAAAAACACAATATAGAGATAAGATAACGTGAAGATCCCAGTGACTGAAATATAGTCATACTTCTTTAAGGCAAAAATATAAACCACAAGGCAAAATTTTGAAATCTCTGAAACTTATTTATTAGACCCCCAGTAAAATTTGAAAAACTTGTTGGCGATAATCTTACACGGAGAGAAGAAGAAAACTTGCTAGCATAGTTTTTTCTAGAAGTAACTATAAAATATCTCAAAGATCTCAGAAAATCCACAACATTAAAATTTAGAATTTCAGTTAATTAAAAAGGTAGTTCATTCTAAAGTAAAATATCAGTGACGAAAACTTAATTTATCTATAAAGATGAGGAGAAATTATAAAGGAAAAGTTATGTTTATGGTGAAGAACTGCAAGAATTACGAAAAAATGCAAATAAATCTTTTAAGTAATTGGCCTTTCCTCGTCTATGATTCCAATAAAACAGTTTTGTCTCAGTTAGATGCAAGCATCATAAAGGTTTTGACGTTGTGGCTCGGGCTCACTATACCGAATGACTCGTCAACTTTATTCAGGGATCGCAATAGTTTCGGGATAAACCTAAAAAGGCCATTGGAGTTCTATAAACACCTAAGAGTTGTCAAGGTACAAATCGTGGGGAAATCCTATGATGACGTCATTACATCACTCCCTAGACAAAAATGCTCCAAAACCAGAGTGGAGACTCCGATTCCATAAACAGTATACGATACAAGCACAAAGTAACAGAGTAGGGTTACGATCAAGTAAGAAAGCCAAAAATACGGACCAATTAAAGTCTTTTATTCCTCAAAGCCAGACTGCTAAATATAAGATCGATGCAATAAGTTTAGAAATGCAGAATGAGTAGTTACACATAGGAGATTTTTGCATTCCATTAGCACTTAAATGGCGTACCTAAATGCATGATTGCTTGCCAGCACTGCTAAAGTTTTATCTCAATAAGTTCCAGATGACTCTTCCCGATCAGAGAAATTTAGTAAGATGGGGTAAAGGTACAGAAAAAAACTTGCTATATCTGAGGCAGTTGAAACTTTTAAGCATTTGATGGTAGGATGTATTGTACTCCAGAATAGCGGTCAATACTCGTGTCGCCTCGATAGAGTTCTTGAAATCATACGCGCAGCAGTTAGTATTTCAGTAGCTAGAGGGCAAAAAGAGATAACAACAAACCAGCGATCAATAGGTTTAGTGAGAGAAGGCACTAGGGCTATAAAGTCGAACGTCCATATGTCTTATGGATACGTATGAGAAACAATATATAATCCCAGAGGATATTTGTACGTCTGCATTCAGACCAAACATATTTCTGTTTTCGCGAATTTTTCAGCACCTTGTGTTTAAAGAACTTACGGTTCCTTGGAAAACGAACATCCCCAAAGAACATGATATCAATATCAATTAGTATTACAAGCTAACAAACAAACTCACTAATAGGTTCGTGGTAAATTTGTATGTGGTAGAAGTGGAAACGATAGGTATAACAGGTAAAACCCTCTGCAAACTGCTTAAAGATTTGTGCCTGTTCAGAACTAACATCAATTCATTCTTAGAATAATTATTGAAGCCAGCCCTAGTAGGTTCGTTTTAAATTTGGTTAGGTAGAGAGAGGAGCTTGGACAGTGGAGTTGTGGTACTTTAATTTTACGGAAAAAATAGATACATATATGACCACATTTTTGTAAGAAAAATAATTCAAAGGTTTGAGTACCAAAATCTTAGAATCTTTGCATTATGGGATCAGTACCTAAGAAAAAATCCTTTAAGCAACCCTACTATTTATCATTTGTTTCAATTATCTCCATACTCCGTAAGATTATGGAACGTATTTTGGACTGTCACGTCGTGAAACATATAGAATATAAGTTTCTTACAGGACTAGCGAAAATCGGTTGACTGGAAGTTAAAGTTTACATAACACGTGGCTACTCTTTCAAGTAATTGGTTTCCAACTCCTAGTATGGTAGTTGTTTACGCCAGGACAGTTTTTTGAGTCTACAAATACAAATCCAGTTGTGTTCGGAATACTAATACCACTTACCACTTCTAGGTAATATCAGCCAATTGTCACCTTGCAGTTTTAACCTCAGTGAACATAATTGCTTAAAACCCATGACATCAGCCTTAGGCATAAATATGAAATAGTCAACCTCCATGCATTTAATCAATACAATTTAGTAAGTGTAAACAACAAATTGCAACGCATTTTTATTCCTGTATCCTTTTCAACGGGAAACAAGCAAACACATGTTAGGCTACCTTTTCGTTGCAAATTTTTCTCGAGTCCGGACTAAGTATTATGCTTTCTTGTTTTATGAATATAGCTATCATAGCATTGAAACAACGTCTACCTGGTTGTGTCTGTGTTACCAGACACATACAATTTTCATCAAATAATGAATAAAATTTTATTAATTTAGTGCAATTTTCATTTAGGGCTAGGGCTAAATTACAACTTACCAAGTTCAAATGTAAAAAAATAGTTCCTATATAGCGTTATGCTATTAATTATTAAGTTATTACATATACATTACAATTTTGCGTTCCGGGTTGAATCTAAACATTCTTATTTGTACAAATAAATGTAGATTTTTATACAAGATATTCGTAAAGCAATTCAAATATTTGGGTCAGTTAATAGTGAAACCGAAGTGTGAAATAAAATATTTTAAATTATGTACACTCTCAATAACTTATACCGTCAACGTAATATGTACAATATCGTCATATATATATATATATATGCGTGTGTGTATATAATTTATAAGAGTATGATATCATATATTTTCTTGTCGGGTTGTAAAATACCATGTGGTGTATTTGTATAATTATGATTATCTGAAATCAACTTTATATGATTTGGAATTTGGGACAGATGGTAAAAATGTAACTGAATAATAAAAACGGACCTTTTTTACTTAAGTAATAACAAATATGTATTTTAATGTAATGAAAAAGACCTAGAAAATGGGAATAGGAAAATTTATAAAACATTTGGAAGAGTTCAGAGGCAAAATTGTAAATTTAAAACGTGACCAAAATCGCCTTTTCACTTGAAACTAATTTTCTCATAAATTAAGTTGTCGCTGCTATTTTGTTTGAAAATTCTTAAATTAAACTTGAATCTTTGACTTTCTATTAGGTAGATGCTATGAATAAATCGATGTTCCTTTGATAAAGTTCATTATTTAATCATAATGTTTTCAATGTGATATTAAAGAATATCAATGAGGCGAAACTTTTATTTTAAGTTTGTTTTGAATAAGGTTTGCATTGAAGGCATGAACTATTTAACCTTTTTTTATTTCTTTAAGATACCTATCCTGCTTACTTAAGGAAACTTATTAACCTTTTATTATTCATGATATGAAGTTAATTTTTTATCAATAAAATCAACACAACTTCTTTCCTTCAGATTCCAGACATATTTGTATGTAGTAGTTTAGTAGTATTTCCTTATTAAATTTGATCAAAGGTTTGAATATGTAATGTCGTAAATTCTGATAGTGTTAGTTTTAAGTATGAATAAAAGTATACAAAAAATTCGATAACAGAAGCAAACCTTACAAAATAGACTAAGTATTTGTATATGTATTGTTTGCACATTATTTTTAATTTTATGTAATAAACCCATAAAGTTTACCCTTTTTATTAATTAGTTTATTACTTATTTTTTTATTTTAGTTTTGACTCCAAAACACTTACCTGCTTTATGTATTTTAATTATTTTTTTCGTAACTGGTAAATTAACTGATAAGCTCCGCTATACTAACATATAAATTTCTAACATATTTTCTTTTCAGTAAGATGACATATAAGATAACTTTTCAACATTTTCATTACCACTTAATTAATTAATTTTATCAAATTAGTGTAAAATATTCGTCTACAATTAACGTTATCCTATTACAAAAATCTATGTTAATATAATACTTGTTACTTTAGATACCTGGCTTTATAAAAATGTGATATATGTATGTAGTATGTTATTAAAACTGTTTACATTCTGTGACAGAAATATTATGTAATAATTTACCATAGATACCTATATAGCATTCCAGGAATGTTAACTTGGTCTTAATATTTTTGGAATATAAAAGTAAGAAAATACGAAAAGAAATTCTATGTCCAGCAATAATGTTTTTCCAGAATTTTTCAGAATTCTCGTAAAATATTTAAGATACTCTTCTTGTTTCAAAGAAGACAATTTATACATATAGTTTCTGGATATTTTAGAGGAATATTACTATATTTTTCCATGAAAATAAGGAAATTTAAGTGATACAATAAATATAAACTATAACATTGAAAAGGAAAATTAAACTTACGTCAACCGATATCAAAAGAATAAAATAGACCTCTTTTACAGAATTTATTACTGTAGTTGCAGAAAAGTCAACATAATAAGACGATTTTTAAGGTTTTAACGTTGATCTCTTGTGATAGCCAAAATAAGTTTAGATTTCTAAAATAAAGTTTTAATAGTAGACATTGATTTGCTTGTAAATATTTAAATATGATTTGGACAATAAAAAATGTCTTTCATATGCTTTAATTTTAATAACATGTCTTGGCATGAAACTCTATTAGAAACAATAGTGATCTAACCTATCATAATCTCTGCTTGGTGGAAAATTCAATTCACGTCCAGCCTCTAAGTGTTTTACTTCATGTGGTATTATCGATCCTAAGTAAATATTGGACGGTCAGTTTCAACGCGCTTTGAAATGGATTCATATAGTATTCATTGAAAGCCTCTGTACTTATTTTGTTTGAGACCGTCCAACCGCTATATCCTTAGTTCGTTTAGGCATTAATAAACATTTATGTTGTTTGTGACCTTATTTGTTGCAACAATAATTCAGGCTTTGTTTTGGGAACGCTGTCTAATTATATCTAGTCTGATGTACATTAGGATGGTATTCGAAGATCGTAACTTACGAGCGTTATTTGGGTTTGAAGTATAATTTATTGTCTTCAATTCCATCTGTAAGGAGGAAAGGTTAAGCAATAAATTGGACGCAGCTGTGTTTTGGACATAAGCACGGAATTAGGTAACAAAGGAGCCGATTTGCGAACGTTTCTCAACGATTTGTTATGGCTACAAAAATTCGGAAATTGGACGCTGTTTACCATTGAATCTCTTTCTGCTCTTGATTTATACGAATTGTGCCCATTGCTGGTTTCTTGCTTAATGATATCAGCATATTTTATATTTTATTATGTGAATTCTAACTATCAAATTATTATTTCAAAATGTATTTACAAATCAAAAGAATGCAGTTACAACTTTATAGATGAATTGGGAAAGAGGATTTAAGACTTTATAAGAATATAGTTTACCGAGGGAAAATTAGCGAACTTTCAAATGCTCTGTGTTTAAGTTTACAACAGAAATCTTGTTTGATTGAGATAGATTACATTGTAATTAGAAAACAGTAAAACAAACGATTGTTATCAAAATTCTCACTATCGCCCCTCGAAATTTTAGGAAAACCTTATGGCAACTTATATTAGTCGTTTTCTAACTTATTCGGCCATTTGGATTCATGACAGTAGTTACACTTTAGAAATATGCTGTGGACTGTGTAATTGTTGTTTGGGGAAACATTTCACACTGAAACAACACGTAAAAGTTTTTTGCATCAATTTGTAACAAAAGATATAATGTAATATAATATATACTCAATATTCCTAGCATTAGTGTGATGTTCAATTTTAATGAAGTAGATGTAAGATAAGCTTAACTTCAATAAAAATCTGCAAAAATCAATGGATACCAAATGCAACGAGAACTTATAAAAGTTATTAAAATTATTAACTGAATCTCAAATTGAACACCGTATTTAACTGAAAATATTCCATCAACCCAGAATAACAGTCAGTCATTTTTACACTATTACTAAGCTTAATTAAGATGTATTTTTTATTTAAATAAAAATCCTGACAAGACGGTAGCAAGGATCTTGCCTGATAAATATCATATTTGTTCCATTTTGGGCAGTTAATTCGTCTCTACGAACATCCTTACGTTATCTGGTACACTTGGTTTATGTATAAAAAAAATTGTTTAACAATTATTTCATCCTCGCTATTGATATTATTTTGTTTGGTACATACCTGGAAAAGATTTTATCATGTAAATGATTTCATAAAAAATCATAATAGTTTAATAAGTTTTATTGCGCTTTCAATTGACAATTGGTGCACATATTATTTTTTTATAAAATGATAATTAATTATTTTGCTAACCCTTCAAAAACCAGAAATGTGAGTTACATTCAAATTTAAGATTTCGGGCACAGTCTTCCAGTCGTTTACCCAATTAAACTATTTTCGCTGTACTCAAGTCAGCGAGTTAACATTAATGGCTTAGGATGAAAAGCAAAACCTTTTGAGACGTTTCTCATAATGTAAAGACACAGCTAAGTGAAACGTATGTAAATTCACTTGAAATAAATAACACAAAACATGAAATTCAACTTTAACTTATTACCATAAAATAGTTTAATTATTACAATGCCTGTACTTTCCATAATATGTAATGAACTTAATTAATAGCAAAGTCAACAATTTTGTTTTATATAACGCAGAGAAAGAATCAAAAACATTTCGTGCTCACGTAAGCTTCACAATTGACCCATTTTTTCTTAACACGGTACCTAATGAAGTTTACTTTGTGAGTGCCGTAGATTTGCTGTGCTCTCACTGAATACGTTTAAAAGGATTATTCAAAGTTTATTTGTTAAATTTAAAGTTCTATGATTAATGCTCTGTATAAGAGGCGAGTAAACACAGGGTTGTTTCAAATATATTAATATCACTTTAAATGAGTGTTGGTACATTTATATTAAAAATATCTAAATAAACTTCGTGGAACTTACTATCATTTTTGATATTCGAATTGGTCGCTCAAGACCGAATCTTATTAGGAATCCTAAATAAACACAATACAAAACCCACGCAATCATATTCTTCCCCATTGTTTCTTCTAATTTATCGGCTCAAGCTGAAATTAGATTTCCTTAGGGATGTCTCGATTTATGCAACGTGAAGATGAGTTTGAATCTGTAATTCATAATTGGCTAGAAACTGAAATTATCTAATGAAATAAACATTATAAATGCCAATTTTTTTCATATTTTTCATGTTTCATATTCCAATTGTTGAATGGTTTTAAAGCTATATTTACAAACATATTTATATATTGTACTGGAAATATAATACCTTTATTTAAATCTCAACAATAAAACGTAACATGACAAACAAATATGGCGGTCTAGAATATTAGTCTCAAAGGAATGTCTCAAAGAAACAGATTCTAGGTCACAGGATTTCTACTCCGTATGTAATAAGAACTCAGTACTCCCGAGCGATTGTTTCTAATAAAAGAATCAAAAAGATTTGATTCGTAGAGATAAACATCAATAAGAAAAGTATTTATGTCATTCTATTTAAAATATGTTTAAGTTTGTAACGTACAAAATGATTAAATATTTCTTGAATTGTCTTTTTTGTATATATTCGTAAGCTTTTCAAAATCAAAAATGAGGTATGTTTGAATAGAATACATTGAAACAAAATATACACATAATTTAGATGGAGACGAAACAAAGAACAATACCTAGGTTTTTTTTTATATTCCACAAGCTTAATCATTTTAACTTTATATTTCCTGAACTCTTTAGCAGGTTTTAGAAAATTACATACCTGTGTATATAATAATAATTTTATTTATGCTACTTATGTGATACTTTACAATTTGACGTCGATAACCAGTTAAATATTTGGAAGCGAATATTGGGTTAGGGAAGTGGACTGTGAAAGTAGATTGAATGCAATGAAAACTCGCTCTTTACTTAATACATAAAAATTGAGCGAGCAAAATTTTATGAAAAGACAAGTGGAGAGTTGCACTAAGACACCGTTATCGTAACAGAAGTCTCTTGAGAGCACAAATTCTTAGCAAATGTAATGGATTATCTGAAGAAGTAGGAATGAAAATGAGGCGAATATTATATCACGAGGCAGTCTGCCTAAGCTGCGTTTTGTTATGTATAAGTGTTTATTATACATATAAAACGATAACTCCAAGAAATACAAAAATAAGAGGACTATTAGACACTTGATGTTTAGGTTATTCAAATTTTTTGGACTATTGTTTCTTCATAAAATTCTTATTATTTTTTAATCTTTACAAATATTATATAACTGCATAAATTAAAATTATATTGTATGTTATCTATTTTTTATTTCATTCATAAAATGCAAAATTTCCACACAAATACAACAACGTTTTTGTCTTCAAGGCATATTTGTAAAGAAAAAGAAGATTTGTATAACATTACTAACACTCAATCAAAACATTATTTCCCCCGATACAGCCATGAAGGCCAACCTCGATAAATAAATCTCTCCTTAATAAAGGAATCATGATTTCCATCTACTGTTATGATATCGTCAATACAACATTCTACGTAATGCGTCGAAATGGCTTGTTTGCTGCCAGTTTTATGGATATACAAATTAATGAACTGTAATAGTAGACTTAATAATTCCTATGGATGCAAATTCATCTTATGATTTTTTCTAACTCAGCTATTGAGAGTATTTTAGATCATTATATAAGAATTACTTATAAGTATTTGGCAGGTAAATATGTTTTTCTTAAATTAGGCATTTTGTATGAATAATATATTATTATTAGTGTCATTGTTGTTGTTCATATAAAACTATATTTTTCGACGTAAACGACATACGTTACAAAAAGAATTTATGGAAGTTGTTTATTGTTTAACTTTTGTTTTAGAAATTTCCCTCGATTCCATTTAATTATTCAATATTTATTAACATTTTTTTTAATCATACGCTTGAATGTATTCAAGTAGTAACTTGGAACTTAAATTTCTGAACGTTATTACATAAAAGTTGTACATAATAGTGCTCTTTTATTGATGTGTATTATATTTAATTATTTCGATACTGAATTCTTTCCATGGATGTTTATAGATCGTTGAAATTTTTGATGATTCATAAAATTTGACAATTTTTTTAATTAGCATTGTTTATATTTTATTCGATTTCAAAAGGTTAAATATTCAAGGGACTTTATTTTACAATATTTTGAACTTTAATATATTCGTCTCTCTGATAACAGAGACCAGTAATTATGCAACTATAAATATAACAGATAATAAGTCTCTGAAATAAATTAATAGTCTCTTGAATTACATTTATGATTCAGCATGAGATAAATATTTAAGTATATTTCGAGCTTTAATGCGTCGCACTGGAATTGAACTTTAAAATAAATATTCTTGACAAAATTTTAAATTTCGAACCTTATTCGCAACAAATTAAAAGCGATGAACGATTATAATCAATTGTTATTACAAATATATCAGATATTATTTTATATTGTAGATCTTTTAATGTATGTACTCATTTGAAAATGTAATCTTAAAAACATGATATTAAATAAAAACCTTTCAAAAAAATCAAGATTTTTAATTTTTATAAAATATAATATGTTATTGCTTGACAGTTTTTGCACCTAACGGTAAAAGGAGGTGAAGCAAATTTGATTATGAACTTTAATATATCCAAGATTTGGTAGCAAAATTTTCCTACTTAAATAAATAATTGTATATCATTTGATAAATAATATAAAGTGTTTATAAAACGAAAAATATCATACACCTATTAACGTACAAACTTAGGTATAATTAGTTTAAATAAAGAACGCGAGGAATCATAAGTTTATATAAATAATAATACGATAACTGTAAATATTTAACGTTGTTTTATCTTGCATTATATAAGACAAATGTTTTATCTCGAAGCGTATAAAATATTGCAACTCATTTGCAGTTTAATTTATAAAAACATTGTTTACAGATAAAATTGTTATGTGGGTTAAATCGTCCTGTCCATAGTTTTAATTTATTTTTATTTTGGTCTGATGTTTTAAGCTTTTTATGCAACCTGGGTAGAAGTTAATAGCTGTTTAACCCAAACGAAATAATAGGTTTCTTAAACAAAATCACATTTCCTCAAAAAATAGAGGACACAAATGGAACCGCAAAATTAATTAGCCGACCCTACAAGGGGCATCCGAATAAACCGTAGCTTTTTCCCTAAGGGTTCTTTCGTTAACAATTCGGTATTCGATGCTGAAACAATATTAGCATATTAATGAATGAACGTGCCGTTCGAGGCGAAACTAACGCCAGTAATTACTTTCGTCCTGACTGCGAGTTTTTAACGTTCAATATTATTATTTTGCTGCATTTTTGGTAAAGTTAACGCATGATTGCCCTTAGTTTTTCTAACAAAAAAATCCTAAATATTACGGTTTCTTTGTTTTTAAGGATAATATTTAAAAACACACTCAGTTGCTAGTAAAAAGAGAATTAGTTTTATAGAGTTTCTCAACGTTGATAACATTTATCTAAAGACAGCATATCACGATTTATTCAGAAGCCTTACAAGCGAAACGTGCCAAGGAACTTAATACCCCCATTTTATAAAATGACAACTACTAAGATAGCAGAATGAACTGAATATTTAAACATACATCCTTCTGAACGAATTAAACCTTCTTCAGGGTTATTGTTATTTTTTTTCTGTTCATAACTTACTGCAAATGCAATACCACGTCATATATTAATCGGGATACAATAGAACTTATTATAAAAATTTTCAATACTCACTATTGTCTACATATCGATGGTGATCGTTGACTTTCAATATTTCGTTTATATTTTGAATGTACAGATTTGGTGACAAAGCAATGCCAGTAAAGTGAAGTATAGGGTTGAAACACAAACCTTTAACAAGAAACTAAATACCCATTCTAAAAGCTGTTTACTTATACATTGCATCAATCAAAAATCACTGGCGCTTCGATCATGACGAAAACTATATTTTTCTTTAGTAATAAGTAGGTTTTCTTTTAGATGGAAGTTCAAGGATTACACTAGGATACCGCTGGATTTGAAAATCACTAGTCCGATAGAGTAATCACTGAGATCTGTAGCGTAAACAATCCTATCAAATGTCAACTCGTAATCTATGTACATCAAATCCTACAGATGTTTCGTTTACGTTATTGTCCTATTTTTTTCCAATTTTACAAAGTAATTGAGCTGTAATATACGAAGGTTTTAAAAATTTGGTCCGGGACCCAAGAAAATAAACTCAGGTTCGTTATCTCTACAATCATTGTCCTTAAGAATCTCGTTTGCTTACATCAAAGAAATCAACTTTAAAAGTATTAACGCTTGCACAGAGATTAAGACACGAGAAGAAAAGAACCTGCTGATTGGATTTTATGTATAACATATTTTGTAACAAAGGCTTCCCTTCTAACCACATTTATTGGATGGGTTAATATTGATCTCGCATTTCAGAACACTTAAACTCTATATGTTTTTGATTGTCATGTACATAGGATATAGGCTAGGGTTCGTACAGTTATGGACAAAACGGTGGTCAACGCTGCACTATTTTATAAGAGTGAGATATATATATATATATATTTAGAAAAGACACTGATTTGAGACAGGGATTTGGATGATTATTGAACTTGGATTTTCTATGATAATATTGTATTTTCTTGGTTGATTATAGCTTTATACGACCTGAAGTCTATAAGCGACTGATTGATAAGCTGAAAATGTAATTTTTCTTTATTTATTCAAGATATACATAAAAATATTAGCTAGCTTTTAATCCACTTTTTTGATATGATTATTCCAAAAAAAGTAAAACTACTTAACCAATACATGATACAGACGGGAGAGTATGAGAACAATTTCAGTTACATCCGTTTTAAACAAGGTATTTCCTTCTAAATCCAATTAGAAGGATTGCCTCAAATTTGTGGACGGCGTAATAAATGAAGCCTTCGCGTCCATTGATTAACTATATTCATTTGTTTCTCTATTACAATCTCCGCACCCTTTCTTGTATAAATGACTATTTATTTTTCTTTTAAATAATTTTCCGCCCCATCAAAGTAATGGTGTACTTCATTTGATTAATTGAACATATTTTTCTATTGAAACATGGCAAACTCCGCTGTAAAATGTTATATTTAGAGCTAGAATACGCTTTTATACATTTAAATGAATACCATTGAAAAGAGCCATTAACAATATTTTATATAAAATGTGTAATATTAAGAGATATAAAAGTTTTCATCATAAAATTTACTATAAAATATGCCACTTGAGCAAATAAGTCACTCATTAGACAGTTGATGCGCTGGTTGTACATGTCTAGAAATATAGGAAATAAATAGAACCGAATGTTGTTAACAACTGGAGCATCCTAAACCTACAATGGGTGTTAACACATTGATTGGATTGTCACATGGAACAGAGCTCGAGTTGCATACAATTTATGATACATGTAATAGATAGCTGAAGCCAATTCGGACGAAATATTGAGTCCTTTGTTGTCTCATTTTAATTTCATTCAATAAGAGGAACAAATTTATTGTCGATTATTCTGCAAAAACTTTGAAGGAACACTTAACCTGATATACATACATGGAATAATTGCACATACAGCAACTGTGACGTTTTTTTCAGTAATATATCATATGTGTAGCTCCAATCACATATTCGATATAAAATAAATCATGAACATCTTCTTGTATTATTCAATAGTTGTAGCCAAAGATCGCAAAATATCAAACGTGATTGTATAAAGCCTGAGATATTGAGTAGCAGATTGAGATAAGTTATTTCAGTATTCTTGTAGGAAAAGAATCTTTAAGATTTCTTAAAAAACGTGTCGAGGGAATAAAATGGACATTGTCGTGTATTTAGCTATATATTTGAAAATTATATTATTATAACTTAAATCTCTAGGAAAAAACAAAATTTTGCATGTTTTATATGGTGTCCAATATTGTGATTTTTTTTTATTTTATCACGTATTATAGGTATGTTGAAATAGAATGTACTAATTACTTACTAGGTACTCATCTAGTAATTGTAAAAATATTCAACATTTTTAATTAAGTAACTAGGTGAGGAACATTTAACAAATGACGCATCCAATACCAATTTAATATAAAAAGTGAGATATAATAAACTTATTTATCAAGAAATTGAAACCGACCAAAACCATATATTCGAATATTGTTAGTCCTTCTCAATTTATTCTCATCTTTATTCAAATCTATAACTTAACGTTTTAAATTCTATGATTTTAAGGTACAATCAATAAAACAATTATAGATGAAACATTATTCCAAAGTTAAATTAACCAATTAACCAATTAAAGGTTTCTTATTGCTTCAGATAAAATAAAGCCTTTGTTATGTCAACAAATGTTAATTATTCCGACGGCGGATATAAAGTTGTTTGAAATAATTTTAGTCTGACATTGACGATGGATCACAGTTTGTACAATGAAATTAGTGATAAAGCAAGTACAAATATATAAATGAATAAAAAATAATTTGTTTTTTTATGTAGTTCATTTTTGTTATAAAATGATTTCAAAATAAATTTAAAGTTCTATAAAATAGGTACGTAAAATTTCATGAAGCTTAATTGAGTTGTTAAACTATAGAATAGCAATAAAAAATCTTTTTTAATCGTAAAGTCTAAAACAGCTGCAAAGGTATTATTTACAAAAGTTATTGTGAGTAGTTTATGAATATTTCAAATATTGTTTTTTTGCTACCATTGAGTACTACACATTTTATTGCCGACAAAATTAGTTATTTCGGGATTTTTTTCCATTCATATTTAATTCTTCATTTAAAGAATAATAAATGGTACCTTCAAAACTTAGCTTGAATGTCATATAAAATGTCTTCAATACAATGATTGCATGAAAACAAAGAAACAAAATCAAAAGTCTATTTTGTTGTTTTTGTTATTATAAGGTGTGTAACGTAATTTAACAGAAGAAACAAACAATTTAATTCGGTTTCATGTAAGTATTCATTAAACTAACACAATGTTATTGGTATTTTGTTTCTGAAACGAATCCCATGATAAATTATTTCCCGTAAGTATAAAAACTTATGTAACACGTACTACATAAAACATTCCATCACAACACATTAAATGTACAATACCTTTGTAAAATACAGAACATTATTCTTAAAAGAAAATGATTCGTGAAATTTTTCTTACATTTTGCCGTGAGCATGATATAAATTTCCTTGGTATAAGCCGTAGAACGTAATACCGGCATTGCAATCGCATTTTAATGGACTTTTCTAAAATTACGCTCAGTATTGTTATGGGATATGGCCGATTAGTCGATTAGCATATTATAATGTTGAAAATTTAGTATAATCCGTGTACATGAACTTTGTGTATGTCTTATGATTAAAGTAAGTTGAAAATATATAGGAAACAGAACTCAAAACGTGACATTTGGGTCGCCGCATACCAGATGCTTTTTAATTTTAGCTGTCATTTTCTACTTGATAAATTGAATTATCTGCGTTTTGTCCATCAATCGAGACAAAATTACAATCTATTAGCATTCTGACGAAATATTTGTCCATGCTTTGCAACTAACTTTCATACTTTCTAAGAAATCTTGTAAAGATGTAATTAAGTTTGAATTGTTCAAATATTTTTTCCATATTACAAAAGTCTTATAAATTAATCATCTCACATTAACTTTTTGGTTTGTAAATCATGTATTCAAACGGACATAAGGAAAACAGTAATTTTTAAATCGCCATGCCCCTTATTATACATATATAGAAATGTCCCATTCTGTACGGAGTCAAAATACAACAGCCCGGGGTCCTTATATTATGATAACAATGTAAGGTAGGTGTAGATTCTTAAAATAATATTGTAAATTTGAGGACGCAGCCCTCAAATTTCTCTGTACCATTTGTGAACTCCAGGCGCCAAATTTCACATATTACATCTTATTATTTATCGTTTAAGGTCGTCTTTCATATAAACTATGTCAAATATAAAAGGACGACTTCTCTTAAATCGAGTTTGTCCAATATATTATTTTTGCAACAACAACAGACTCCTTTTAGAAATATAATATTTTTTATTAATTCGAGCTAAGTACATAGTATTTTTTGTTATTTATATGTTTTTTAGGGAATTACAACGAAAACTTCTCCGAGACAATTTTTATAAAAAATAACCTCGTATTTACGTCGTGATTTATGGAAGCTGGCGCGGATATAATTCGAACATAAGTAAAGTACATATTTTTTCGTTTAAGTAGTGCTCTTTTGTTGTTTCATAAGCAATTATAAAAATTTATCACAGCCTCACATCCAGTGGACATATGTATGTATGACTATTTTGGTCACTGAAAATAATAATTTTTTTGCTTTGATTATTATCATAGATCAAAACTCGAACACATACGAATCGCACACACAAAGGATTCTAAATCATTATCTTTAAAAACGGAAAACAAAATAATGTTTATTTATTCACTTTTTTTCTATTTATTAGTGGTTATAATTGTGGTAACAGGACAATGTAACCTAAAAATTTCAACTGCCTAACCTTTACGCTTCATGAGATACGGCCTAGTGACAGACGTACAAACCGACGTTTGGACAGCAGAGTCTAAGTAATAGGGTTCCGTTTACCCTTAGAAGGAAAAAAATATCACATACAAATGATGCTCGTATCTTGACAACGACTACTGTGACAAATTACACACTTTTTACTTTTAATACTAGAAATGGAAGATCATGCATATATATATTGTTAAAATATATCAAAATTATGTAAAATTTCAATAGTACAAGAATAAAGATTATATAAGTGTTACATTTAAATTAATCAGAAAAAAATAATATTTTAATACCTTTATAATGTATATCAATTTAGTCAAAGAATATGTAATCAATAAAATAAAACATCTAAAAAAGAAAAATTATAAATATTATATTCTATACACACGTTAAAAAATAAAAAAAATATTCATTTAAATATTCATATCTTTATCTTAAGGAGAAAAGTTTGGCTTATAAAACAAAGCACGCTCCCGTTTTCACAGGGACGTATTTATTTATTTAAGGTCTCGTTAGTGAAACTATTACATCCAAATACACGAAATTAGTTACTAGTTTCCTTTCTAACTTATTTGACATCCGTTACTTCGTAAAATAAAACATCCAATTAATAATATTGCCTTTACTTTATCTTTCTTTGATTTTTTACAGATATTATTCATAATAGAAAATGTAGTACCGTCTTGAAATTTTAAATCCGTCAAAGCAGATTAATTTTTAGAACCATATACTTTAATATTACTTGATATTCATGTGTTATCCATCCAATATTGTGCAAAACGGTACCACTAATGTTTAATTTTTTTAATGATGAAATTTTGAAACTATTAATAGTAAAGTTAAAATTGATATCCTTATTTATTTATATTATGTTCAAGATTTTTTTATTTTTCATTGTAATAGCGTTTAGAAATCAAAATTCAAATACAGTATTCATATTTTTGAGATGAAATATCAGATATAGAAAAAACTTACGTGTTCCAAAAATAAATCTACAATAGTATTTAAATATTACCTGATCAAAATCCATTAAAAAAAATCACATCACACAAATTTAATATGAAATTCAAATCACGAATGCAATTAAAAGTAAACGTATCCACGGATTCAAAACTCTCGCAGCACAAAACACGTCCGCACGCCACGAGACGCGACATCAAACTGACACGCCATTCGGCAAAATGTTACGAGTTCTGCATTCATGAAATCCTTGTGTACTAACCATTTTTTCTCATATCGATGAAGGTGCTTTATTTGCTCTCACGAAGCGCATGGAATCAAAAGAAGATTAAAAACTATATTATCTTATTAAAATTTACTCGTGACTTAGCAGATATTACGGAAACTACGATTAATATTTCCGTCTTGAATTGGATTTTATATGTTTTTTATTACAAAAAAATCTTAAATATTAAAAGTGATTGTTTATATCAAAACAGTCTCATAAAGATTAAATCTTTAAATACTGAACGAATGTAAATTGTTAAAAAAAACTCATGAAGCGTAATAATTTAATAATAACTGTAAATACTTTTTAAAGTATAATAAATGGTCAATTATATTTTTACATGGGTGCCATATTATCGCAAACATGAAAATAGAGTTATTTAAAACTAAATATAACGGCAGGTTCAAAACATTGATCAAAAATCTAAGAGGGGTAGAAGTCTCAGTATAAAAATAAAATAACCAGTTATCTTTATCAAAATAAGGTAAAATCAACAAACCTATATGGTTTACCTTATTTTATTATTGATTATTACTTTATATAAATAGCTACTGCGTGGGACGCGGTAGTTATGATTTTCCTATTAGATTACCAAATATATCTACGATTTCTGTAACTTAGAGCGATTGGTGATTAAAATAATTCACAATTTAACAAGTTAGTTTTTGAAAATGTATTTTTGATAGTGAATTAAAATAAAATATTGAAGTATAATGTAATATTGGAAATAGCAAAATATTTTTATTGGTAAATAAAAAAGTACGAACAATATATTTGTTGTCTCGTTACAAGCTGAAAGCTCCTGATGACATCTTGCCATATTACGCGTGATACAATTCACTAACTCATCAACTTAGAGAAAATGGTTACAAAAATAATATTGGTTTTCATTGTTAAAGTTATTTTTAAAAGCAAAAAAATTATATCTATTAAAAAAAATCAAAACGAATAAAGTAATAAATTCATAAAGCATTTTTAATCAATTTAATAATTCCTTTGACACACTTTATATAAAAAAATATTTTTATAAAACTATTAATTCTATGTATAAGCAGGTTGTTATATGAGACTGTTAGTTGAACCCAATTGTGTGTGGTGCAGTCTCGGAGGACATCCATTGTTACATATGATAAAACTGAAACTCATTAACTCCACTCAACTATCCTAGTATTATCGTACATAGCATCATTTTATTGTTACTTGTTCAAGTGAGCAAAATATATCGGCTCTCATTAAGACATAACTGGTAGTCATTAGAATTTTGCGTAGGAATGCATGTTTTTGAATGACAAAATAAAAATTATATTTGCAAAATATATTAGATAAGATTTTTTAAGTAATTTCAAACCAAATTTAAACAAAGGCTTACTTATTATTCATGGAGAAGGGCAAAAAGTATCGAATATAAAGCGATCAATCAATAATTAATTATAGTTTTCTGTTCTCATCTTACGGTCATAGGTTTTAATAACATTGATTTAAAACTAACTACGTATACCAATAACACGAATTAATTAAATGTTTGTCGGAGTTATAAATGACAAAGAAATAATAAAATGTCGTTTCTTTGAAGGCAATACTAGAAAAAAATTTTTTTTTTGTTACTGTACATTTTAAATTCAAGAATCGCTATTAAATTTCTAATAGTTCCAAACAATGACAAAAAGTTAATTGAAATTTGGACCCATGAAAAGAAAATTATTTTCTGTTATATAGTGTCATTTTTATTATATGGAAAAAAAAATTAAGGTGTATGTACTTTAGAACGACATTTCGGAAATAGTTAGTCTTACTCGTTTAAAAGAAATGAGCATCAGTTGGTAATAATGATTGAAAAATAGTATCATAGTTTATTTAACTAATTGAAATCTATGTGTTTTTGTATATTTACCGCGCACAATGTTATTAATTATTATTTATATTTAATTTAAAAAAAATCAACACAAAAATGTATTCATTCATAGTAAGCTTTGTAATCAGATAATGAAATGTCAGTGCGTGTATTTAATATAAAATAGGTCGTCGTTTTTCATTGTCTTATATATTTTTAATATTATTGAGGAATAATATATCGTTTTTTTTTTATTTCTATAGTGTTTCACAAAAATGAGAGATTTAGACTAGAGTTTCAATTGAAGCGTTCAGTTTACTGTTATGTCCAGTTTATTTCATTTTATTCTTGTTAGTAATAAAAAATGTAGAAATTAAATAACGAAGTCTGATACGGAATAACAGGGAAATATTTATTCTAAACAAGCGCAGAATAAATGGAAATAATACCATACAAAGTGACACGGAAGAAGGGAAAACTATAAAATATAACATTGCATCTTTCGCAAAATACTTTTCATGGTATTGATCAAAACAATTTATTTAAGTTCAACAACAGATCTATGCATGCATTTCGGATTCAATCATCCTTTACAATGACAGCAATCAACAAACAAATAATGTCAGTGGCGTATTGTTATTTCTTTGAGCTGTATGAAGCTATCAGAATTCTGTATATTTTTTTTTGTTATTTGATTTTTGTTTCATAACACTGCAAACGTTGATAATTACACGACATGGACAAACATTAATATTAATATTCATACTATGATTACTATTCTAGGTCTTATTTTATATCAACGTTTTATTCTAATTACACACACACATATATTCAAACTTAGTATTTAGGGTATTAATTAGAATATGTTATATTTGTCATTTTTTCTGTTTACGATTTATATATGGAAAAATAAGAAGTAACAGATCCATTGAAAAATTACAAAAAAGTATCATTTAATTGTCAAAAAACAATTAAGATTTTAAAATTTGACTCTTGAAGACTTCTATGTTCGGAAATCAAATCTAACGATATAAACTGAATTAGCTTCTTGTTAAATCGACCCTCGATAGAAACCAATACCAGCAGTCTGCTGACTTCCCAAAGAAAGTAATAAGAGGTCAACCGTTTCATTATAACGGAATGGCTTATTTCCTTTGTTCGAAGCTGTGAAACAGCTCTTGTGGGCTGGATAATTTGGGAAATAGTAATATTGTTACCAAACTTTTTAAAGTGATTTTGCAATCTGACTATTTCCTATTATTATTAAATTTAAAAATTCATAAAAAATATATTCTTATAACCTACCTACAATAAATTATTGGTAACTTGAAAAAAAAAACAATTATATAATATTGTACGAAGGGATTTCTCAAAGTTATTTTTAACTTTTACAGAGAAAAAATTTTGTTAATGTAATGTATTTATTTGAATCCTACGTTCGTAACGTTGTCAAGAAAACATTGGAAAATCCACCAGCTTTTTAGCACAGAATAAATGTCTTTAAATATGTAAAATTGAAATATGTGTACACAAAGAAAACAGAATGAGTGCTTCATAATAGCAAATATTAATGTCTTATTGTTCATACAGATCCTTAATTGTCAATGAGTAGTATCTACATAATTTATAAAAACCAATACGGAATTTTTAGCAGTTAAATAAAGAGTGTGGATGGAAATGTATAAATATTTATTGAATCTTTTCATTTTATAGACTTTTATAGTTGACAGAACGCAAGCTAGCTTGAAGCTATTTGACGAGAATATCACAAACTTTTAGAAGAAAGTTGCTATAAAAAATGTATTTTGATCGATTTGTGACCAACGTGAATATACTCGTATACATCTCTGATTTATCAATAAGACAACTTTGTGCTTTCTTATCCCAAATCAAAAAATTGAGATCTAAGACTTTCGAGAGTATTCATTAAAATAAAAGAAATAATTTTCGGATTTATTACGCGACTTTTTATTATTTTAAAAACTACATAATCCCAAAGTTTCGGTTACTTTTCAGCAACCATGATCACGGGCAGACGAGATGTGAATGTCTGTCAGTTGGTCCTGTTATTTATTACCGCCAACGCTTTCTTAATTTTCTGGTTCTGAAACTTTGCGATTATGTAGTTTTAAAATATAAAAATCGCGTAGTAAATCCGAAAAATTTTTAGTTTCATTTTATAAAATGTTTTATGTCAGAAATTGTATTTATATGTTCTTATACATTAGCGTTACG